>NC_141138.1:115264557-115416432 GCF_053477565.2 Lygodium microphyllum
GTACGCTCGACATTGATATCAGGTTCTCTCCGAGGCACCTTGGTGGTGGCTTGATCACCCATTGCTCTACTTTGTTGGTTCTATGTTTTATGGATTGTGATGAGTCATTATCATTGTATCATTGTATTGGGTCAGATCATCCATGATTTGAGAGAGGGTGTTAGCAAGATTGTCAGCTCATGTGTAAGTCTGTGCATGATTGATGGGCTGGGCACATTGTTTAGTCATTTTTAGGCATTGCTATTTGTGGTCATTTCATGTAGTTTTGGGCATTTTATGCCAATCGGCCAGCATTTAATGCTGGGCGACCAGCTTCTGGTTATTGCCTATTTTGGGTCTATTTATTAGGCTCCTCCTCCTCAGTCTCACAGTCATCATCGCTCTTTAGGTGGACATTCGGTTGGAGAGAGGAGCTAGTGCCAGTGTCCATGCAGCCAGTGACTCATTGTTGTACACGATTCTCTCGTGTTTGGTATATGGATTCCATTTCCCAAGCATTCTTTTGAGTTCTCTTCTTTGTAATGTTCTCTCTTTTTTTCTCTTTTGTCTTGTATTCAGCAGTTTATTTCAGCACTTGTGTATGCTTCTATTGTTGCACCACCTTTGACAGATTTGTCCCTTGATCTAACAGGAGTTTGGTGTCAAAAGATGACGTACTAGCGAGACAGTAGCGTTTCTGGGGAGGAACACGGAGTGAACTCGGCAAACATGAATAAGAGAAGAGAAGAGAGAAGAAACTTTGATGAATGGAATGACGAAGTTCCGAATCATGGAGTGAATGTGATACAAGGGACCAAGGGTGCCATAGCACAAGGAAGATGATGAAGACAGCCACGAACCACGAATCGCAATGTCCTCCTGAAGGGGTGTGAGGGTAGTGGAGAGGCTGGAGAGAAGAGGTGACGGACTGAATGAATCAGCCGTGAGGAATGAATGAGAGAGTGGCCTATAAATAGACACAATTAGTCTAGGATGGTGCCCCTTTTTGGGGCTGCAAACTCCAAACACAAAACGGAGGAACGCAAAAATGCAAACTGCGGGTGAAGGGTTTCTCAACACCCCCTCTCAGGTCCAAAAAGGGTAACAAGAGAAGAGTGAGGTGGAGATGCAATGCTACATGCTGAAGAATGCTCATGTAGCAAGTGCCACTTGGACAGTGTTCCTCGTGGGGAAATTGTTCACTTGCCCAAGCACCCTAGTACAAAGATGATGAAAACATGCAATGCATAGGAGAAATGTCGGACTTTGTGTGGTACCGAGAACCGTAAGGACATGCCCATACTCGATCTCGGGAGGTGGCTCCATGCTGACCAAGGGACGGAGGCAAGAAGATGTAGAGGACTCCTAAGATCCAAGATTTTCTTCGGAAAGGTAACTTGCAGTAAAGAACAATAGAGAGAGTGAATTGGAGAACTCGAAACTCAACCTCGGGAGAGAAGTCACTAGCTCCGTGCATCCATGCTGAAAGGAATACGAAGGCCTCGTCACCAAGTCGCGGCTGAACCTCCAAGGTCCCGATCTAGGTGATACCTGAAGATCCTGGGTATCAGTAGAAGAGATGACTGGTTGAAGACAACCACCCCAAGAAAGCAGAGGATGGGTGAAGAGCTTCATGTGGAGTAGGTTCTATTGTGCTAAGAATTGCTCTTAGCCACTTAAACAGCTCCAAAACATGCTTATTTTAGGCTTATTTTTAGCCAAAACCCTAAAATAGGGAGTGGATCGAGAGAGTCAAGTGGGAGAGGATCTAGAACCCTAATTTTCTATAAATTGGTAACCAGCCCTCTACTCTTACCCAATCTTGTTTTTGCAGGTTTTAGGTGTTATCAGCTTGCTGCCCTCACCCCGTTCGCGGAGGATATCTCAGCCCTTGCTGTCCATCACTGTTCCCTATAATTTGATACCTGTTTCTAGCCCTCCACATGCTGATTGCTGCTGTTTCTGTCTGGCGACTGACTGTTGATCATCTGTACTGCTGTTGTACAGTTTGCCACGTCAGCAAACTGCTGCGTTTGCAGGCCCCAGCCATCGCCTTGACAGTTTTCTCTCCTGCTGCAGTCGCTGTAGTTTTTCTCTCTTGCAGGCTGTCCTGCCTGCGTTTTTAGTCTTTCTCTCACCTGTTGCTTGCATTTTTAGTATTTCTCTCTCCTGCAAGTTGTCCTGCCTGCGTTTTTAGTCTTTCTCTCACCTGCTGCTTGCATTTTTAGTATTTCTCTCTTCTCATTGTTGTTTGCATTAGATCCAATTTCTCACTTTTGCCTTTGCTGGTGTTCGACATCTGGAGGCTGCCTTGCTGCGATTCGGGATCTCTTCGGAGTACGACACACTCTCTAGCTCATTACCCCTGCCCTGATCCTTGAGATACAGGAGTTCGAGGTTCAGTATTCATTCATTGCATAGTGTGTTTGCTGCATGAGCATCATATTATTAGTAGTCATATCATTTCATTTATTCAGTGTGTTCATTGTCTCTGGGTTACTCTAACCCTAACCCTAACTGTGTTCTTTTTATCAGTCTGTGCTTTGTCGTACGGTTTCTGTTTATGCTTTTGTGCTAGGGTATTTTCTTTACATGGTATCAGAGCCTGGTACTCTTTGAGAAACCTAGGCCTTTGATCTGAGAGCTCTTCACAAGAAGCAAGAACAACAGTAGGTTCAAATGACTTTGAACACATCGATACCGATTCTATCTCTAGAACAATCTATGCTGAGAATTGAGCAAGAGTGGGGCGATTAGCTTGCTCCACAAAGTTCCGACATAATGGAAGACACATCTGAGTACATGAAAGAAAAGATAGGCAAGCTGACCTCTGAAGAATATAAACTGATTATAGCCTATCGACGAAAGAAGATTGAGGAGCTCTACCGAAGGATTGCCCTTCAAGAAAAGCTTTTGAATGAACGTATGCATGATTTTCACTCTTCAGATGTTGCGCGTAAGTCTGATGATGTTGTAGGGCCATCGAGATCTCCATCAGGGATGGACCCCCCTCTTGGAGAGCAAGATCCAAAGTATTTTTCATTTTTTCAGACTATTCCATCCTCTTTGGTGCAAGATACTTTTGATTCGTCTTTTGTGCCTTCTTCTTTTACCTCTTCTGTTTTGCAATATACTAGTAGAGATCATGCGGAAGAAAGAGTACAGTCTGTTGACTACGGAAAAGTCCTCTTGAGGACAATTCTTGTATGTTAACACACGTCGCGGGGATTATAAGAAAAAGTCAGGTACCTCTTCTTCTGCCCTTCCTTCTTTTCCGTCACTTCACATTATCAGAATGAATTTGGTGTTCCTTTCACTTCATTACATGGTGCATTATTATCTTCATAGTTTCATTTTCAGTCATTAAATGATAAAAATGAACAAAAAGAATTTGCACCTTATACACCTCACTTTCAAAACCTACCAATTCCACCACATTTTTTCGCTGCTTCACCACTTCCATTTACACCATTTACATTTCCATTTCAGATACCTCATGTCGCACCACACATCACACCAGGGGGTTATAAAAATATACACACATCCTTTAGGACCTCATCCTTCCCTCAGTCGAGTGGTGTTTCACCTATCTCATACACACTTTCGGGATCATTGCAGCCTGGGTATCCCACTTAGTCTCTCCCGAGTGTGGATCAGTTGCCTCCACAGTTTGCATTCATGGCATTGCCTAGTGGACGTTTTGGTTATCTTGCAGTGTCCTAGCCAACTTTGGACAAGGCTACGGTGTCCTAGTGTCTCCACCTACACCGGCACCTTATGGAAACATTCACATTTCAGTGCCTCCGTATCAATTGGCACTCATTGGATACTCACAGCCTCCTTCTGTCTACCTATCTCTTTCCCCTCCCTCTTTCTCTTATCAGACACATCCACCTCCATCATCTTTCCCACCATCATCTTACACCACCTACTCGACACCTCATGGTTCTAGCTCATTGTCTGCCAAGAATGCATTTAATGACAAGACTCGTTTTAGCGGGTCAAACTTTACTACTTGGTCAAATTTGATGAGACATGTCCTTGACTCACAGAACTTATGGGATCTTGTGCAGGGATTGGAACCCCAACTCGATCCCGTATTTGTTCCATACGAGGTGTCCACTCATGGAAGGCTAGGAATGCCTCCGCTATTGTCGAGTTGATGCAGGGCTTATTGCCAGAGTTTCATTCTTAGCTTCAACATTTTGACTTAGCGTCAGAGCGATGGACACACTTGACTGACCGCTATGCAGCTCGGGATAGGACCCGTTATGTTAATCTTGACCATGAGCTTTAGCGTTTCAAAATCACTGACCGGGATGACTTGAAAGTCAAGTTGGTTGAGTGTCGGCGTCTCCTCGTTGAATTCTCCACTACGAGGACTTCCAAGTCCTCTGACGATCAGGTCACATTGTTCCTAAATAAACTCCCAAAAAAATACTTCAATTTTGTGGAATGAATAGTTTAAAAGCCTAGCATGCCTACATTCTATGAATTTGAGTGTCAGCTGTTGCGTTACGCACGGTTGTTCGATCAGTTTTATATGAATTACTCTTCAGAGAGGGCTCTTCTTGCTCATTCTCAGAAAGGGCAACAAGGGAAGGACAAACCAAACCAAACCTCCACTCAAAATCAAAATCAAACTCAAAAGCTAAATCAATCCAGGGATTCTCAAGGAAACTCCCAATCACAACTTAAACCAGGGTGGCTGAATGTACCTAAAAAGAATAGGTATTGTCAACATTGTCAAAAGACTGGCCATTTTGACGATGAGTGTCGATCAAAGGCACGAGGCGCAATACCAAAACCTAAGTCTCAGAGCCCTGCCCCTCAGTCGGGCAACCTTCAGCAGGGGAGGCAAGGTGATGGCAAGGGGCAGTTTGAAGGTCAGACTCACATTGTCACCGCATAGCCATCTTAGTCGACAATGTTCTCAACTCCAGAGGGCTTGTTTGACTGGTCCGCAGAGGCCCACATCGCCTCCGTATAGATATCCGATGCGAGTCTCATTCACATTTGTGAGTTGCCTCCTGACGAGGTTATTGCAGAGGCCCACTCATCACAGCCAAGCACTTCAGCTCCAGTTTGGATTGTAGACAGTGGAGGTACATATCACATGACTCCTATAGAGGACATTTTCCATACCCGAGCCCCAACAGCCGGGCGGGTCCGTGTAGAAAACAACTCCTTGGTCAAGATTCAGGCTCAAGGTTGCGTCAGTTTTGCCAGTGACAAGGGTTCGGATCTAGCTTCATTGGACAATGCATATCATGTCCCTTAGCTTGGAGTGTGCTTGTTAGCTGTTCAGCAGCTTTGGCGGTTGGGGCGAGCAGTTTTCTTTACAACGACCACAGTCGAGGTCCTTGACTCTCAGACTGGTTTAGTGATTGCTCGAGGTGAGGCATAGCCTAATGGCCTGTACGACATGACTCACTTTCTCATCGAGCCTACTGCCGAGGGCTCCGTGTTCCATAGCTTCTAGGCCTTAGCCACATCTCGGGAGCCTACACACAATGAGCGTCTTTGGAATTTTCACTTAGGGCATCTTTGTTATGACTCACTTTATGAGTTGTCACGTCATGAGCCGGTTGAGGGCCTCCCACGTCTGAAGCTAGCTCGAGATGTTTGTAAAGCTTGTCAGCTCGGGAAGCAGCACCGTATCCCATTGCCTCAACAGTCTACACATAGAGCTGAGGAGCCTCTTAGATTGATTCACGTTGATCTTTGTGGGCCGACATCCACTGCCGCTTTGAACGGTGCGTTGTATTTCTTTTTGATAGTGGATGATCATTCTCGATACATGTGGGTGTACTTCCTCAAGCATAAGTCAGATGCTTTCATATATTTTTCTGCTTGGGTGCTGCTGGCTCAGACTGGACGTTGTGTCCGGTGCACGAGAAATGATAGCGGTGATGAGTTTATCTCCCACGAGTTTTCCGAGTTTCTACAAAGGCATGGCATTTCTCGCCAGCTCACCTCTACCAACTCCCCCTCTCAGAATAGAGTCGTAGAGCGCAGGAACCGCACTGTCATGGAAATGGCACGCTCTATGCTGTTCGCAATAGAGCTTCTTGAGCGCCTTTGGGTTGAGGTTGTTAACACTTCGTTGTATATCCTGAACCGGTGCTCGACTGCGGCTCTTTCTCAGAAGACCCCGTATGAGGCATTGTTTGGCTCTCGGCCTGTTATTTTCCATTTCAGAGTCTTCGGGTGTCGTGCATACACACACACACACGTGTCTGATGACAAGATAGGTAAGCTTACCACTTTGGATCAGACACGGCCAGTGGCCACGCCTCTTGATCCTACTGTTCACTTGTCGAAGGATACCCTAGGACAGCCCTTCGATGCACACATCTATCGTTCTATTGTAGAAAAACTTCTTTGGTTAATTTACACCAAGCCAGATTTAGCTTACTCAGTTAGCATACTCAGTCAGTATTTCACAGCACCTAGGATGTCACATTGGATTGCATGTTTTCGTGTGTTGCGTTATTTACGGTGTACTTTTTCTTATGGCTTGACATGTGGTTCTGATTTATATTTGCAGGGGTACACTAATTCTGATTGGACAGGAGATCCTAACACCCGGCGTTCCCATGGCGGCTACCTCTTTACCTTGGGCACGGCTCCCATTTCTTGGTCCAGCCGTAAGCAAGAGACGGTGGCGTCTTCCACGGCCGGGGCTGAGTACCGGGCTCTCTTCGATGGCACCACCGAGGCCATCTATCTGAGGAGTTTACTGGCGGCGCTTCATTTTCCATGTGACTCTTCCACAGTTGTCTACTGCGACAACCAGAGTGCCATTGCCCTTGCGGGCAATCTGATCATCACACCACGAACACGGCATATGGGAGTCGACTTCCACTTTTTCAGAGAGCAGGTTGCGCTAGGCACTATTCGCCTAGAGTTTGTGCCTTCATCAGATAATTTTGCCGATATCTTGACCAAAGCGGTCAATTGGCCGGTTCTTCTGTATCTGCTACCCAGGATCGGCTTGGGTACACCCTTCCCTTCTTCTTTAGCTTGACGGGGAGAGGATGCTTCCCTCTTGCTTTCCCTTCCAGTTTGAGAGGGAACATCTTATACTCTTGATCATGACAGTGATGATGCTTACAGTTTTTAGACATCACATTTACTTATTCTTTTGTATTGTATTATGGGCATTTGTAACTTCATCCGCACTATCAGGATGATCTGATTGTAAAAGGGCACTTGGACAAGTGAACAATTCCCTTGCGAGGGCACTGTCCCGGTGGCACCGTTGCATAGCATATTGCATGAGAATGACATCTTGCATCTCCCTTTGCATTATCCCATGCATTGGCATTTTGTTCATGTAAACATGCATTTGTGCGCATTTATTCCTTTTCGGTCTTTTGGAGTGGCTGACTCTAGAATCCACCATATTCGTAGCATAACACATGGCAGTTCTCCTAAAGGCAGTTTCCCTATCCTTGGTTGCTTGCTTGTTTTGCTTGTCTTGCTAAGTCCACCGTTTTTTTTGCCTCTTCACATTCACCACATTATTGGCACATACACTCACTTTTATCATTCTTAGGCACTTATCCTAGTCAGTGCGAGGGATTGGCTTGCTAGTTTTGTGCTTGACTTGGGTTTAAAACTCTCTTTATCTTTTTCTATCTGTTACTTAATTGGCCGCTGCCCCTATATTACTTATGTATTTTCAAAACATTAAAAAAAAAAAAAGGTCCATTGATTCCATCCGCCTTTGTAAGACTTGGTAGGCCCTTGGGTAGCCGCCGAGCACCCTTGGTCCGATGCCCTGGCCTCTTTGGGGTGATCACTTGGGCTCCCTTGGTAAGATAACCATCACTTCTGTAGTCTTGCTAGGACACTAGGCAGCCGACATGCACCCTTTGTCCGATGCCTTGGCTGCTTTGGGGTGGGACTCCTTGGGGTAAATAAAAAATTAGATTGGTTTTCTTTTCTCGCTCTATTTTGGGCCTGAGACGGGGTGTCGTGCTAAGAATTGCTCTTAACCACTTAAATAGCCCCAAAACATGCTTATTTTAGACTTATTTTAGCCAAAATCCTAAAATGGGGAGCGAATCGAGAGAGCTAAGTGGGAGAGGATCTAGAACCCTAATTTTCTATAAATTGGCAGCCAGCCCTCTACTGTTACCCAATCTCGTTTTTGCAGATTTTAGGTGTTATCAACTTGCTGCCCACACCCCGTTCGCGGAGAACATCTCAGCCCTTGCTGTCCATCACTGTTCCCTACAGTTTGGCGCCTGTTTTCAGCCCTACACACGCTGATTGCTGCTGTTTCTGTCTGGCGATTGATTGGCTGATCATCTGTACTGCTATCGTACAGTCTGCCATGTCAGCAAACTGCTGCATTTGCAGGCCCCAACTGTCACCCTGACAATTTCTCTCTCTTGCTGCAGTCGCTGCAGTTTTTCTCTCTTGCAGGCTGTCCTGCCTGCGTTTTTAGTCTTTCTCTCACCTGCTGGCTGCGTTTTTAGTATTTCTCTCTCCTCATTGCTGTTTGCATCAGATCTAGCTTCTCACTGCTGCGTTTGCTGGTGTCTGACATCCGGAGGCTGCCTTGTTGCGATTGGGGATCCGTTCGGAGTACGACACACTCTCCAGCTCATTACCCTTGCCCTGATCCTTGAGATATAAGAGTTCGAGGTTCAGTATTCATTCACTGCATAGTGTATTTGATGCATGAGCGTCGTATTATTAGTAGTCATATCATTTCATTTATTAACTGTGTTCATTGTCTTTGAGTTACCCTAACCCTAACCCCTATGTTAGGGTATTTTCTTTACACCCCTCTGAGGTGGGAGGTGGAGGGGCCCCCGCTGAAGTTGAAGAAGTAGATGCCATCTTTGAGGGCAAAGAAATAACATCCCCCTTTGAAGTAGATAGGGAATCCAAAAACTCATGGATCACGAACTCCGAAATGTCTGATGGCGAAGGAAGTACCGCCGGTCGTGCTGAAGAAGGTATCTGGGGTGCCGAAGAGCTTCTAGAGGTAGCCTCTCGAACCTTGGGAAGGGTGGGGCTCAGAATGAGTAAGAGGTGGGCAACAGTCGCTGTCTCTCAGTGGAGCGGACTAGGTAGCTAAAGAAGAGTAAGGAGTCGAACAACCACTGTCTCTTGAAGGAGCAAACTGACGAGGAGACGGTTTCAAACAATCACTGTCTCTCGATGGAGCGGACAGTAGATCCGTAGGTGGTGGAAGCCACTGTACCTGAAAATAAGTGGGAGAAGATTGCCGCTGGCATTGTGATGATCTCCAGGAGGTCGTAGCACTAATCGATCCTCCATGTGCTGGAAAGGACTTAGTGCACATTGGATGCATCTTATTGCCTTGAGCATAGTACTCTGATAGCCGGTGTAGAATGATCTTTGTGGCCCAGAAAGGAGAGGTGACACAAGGAGTGCCTGGTGGAAGACGCATATACTTCGAGGGGGTGGGGAGCAAAGGTCGAAGTCGGCAAGCATCGGTGGTGTGTTCGGTGATGCCACAGTAGAAGAACCCAATACTCTGGACATTTGTTGGTAAAGAAGCCATGGATACCAGTGTGCCTTGCTGAAGAAGGAAGAGGTTAGCCACCATGAACCACGAACTGCAATGTTTGCCTCAAGGGGTGTGAGGGCAGTGTGAAGCACGAACCGCAATGTCCGCCTCAAGGGATGGGAGGGTAGTGGAAGGGTTGGAAGTGAGCTGCCAGTAGGAGGAGGATGTAACCGGTAGTAAGAGATTGCAACCAGTAGAAAAACGCAGGTGAGGAGAGAGAAAGACTAAAAACGCAGGCAAGACAGCCTGTAGGAGAGAAAGACTAAAAACGCAGGCAGTAGGTGAGAGAAAGACTAAAAACGCAGGCAAGATAGCCTGTAGGAAAGAGAAAGACTAAAAACGCAGGCATGACAGCCTGCAGGAGAGAGAAATACTGAAAATGTAGGTAGCAGGACTTTGATGACGTGGCTGGCTGTATGGCAACAGGTCTGTACAGGAACAGCAGTCGCCTGATTGAAATCAGCTCCAAACTGCATGAAGAGGGTTGGAAATCAGGCGCCAACTGATGGAGACAGCAATGGACAGCTTCGGCTGAGATGTTCTCCGCGAATGGGGTGTGGGCAGCAAGCTGAGACACCTGAAATCTGCAAAAACGAGATGTTGATGCAGTGGAAGAAGAAGAGAAGTGGATGCCGAACCCGCCACCGATCTTTGCCTTCATTGGAGTGGAGGATCTTCGCTGCTAGGTGAGCAGATCCAGCTTTGATACCATGTCAAAAGATGACGTACCAGCGAGACAATAGGGTTGGCGGGGAGGAACACGGAGTGAACTCGGCAAACATGGAGAAGAGAAGAGAAGAGAGAAGAAACTCTGATGAATGGAATGATGAAGTTCCGAATCATGGAGTGAATGTGATATAAGGGACCAAGGATGCCGTAGCACAGGGAAGATGATGAAGACAGCCACGAACCACGAACCGCAATGTCCTCCCGAAGGGGTGTGAGGGTAGTGGAGAGGCTGGAGAGAAGAGGTGATGGACTGAATGAATCAGCCGTGAGGAATGAATGAGAGAGTGGCCTATAAATAGGTACAGTTAGTCTAGGATGGCGCTCCTTTTTGGGGCTGCAAACCCTAAACGCAAAACACAGAAACGCAAAAACTCAAAGTGCGGGTGAAGGGTTTCTCAACATTTGGCCCCCTAATTGACCCTTGACTAGTCAAAATGAATCCCAAATCCAAGTGGGATAGCTGGCTTCTTGAAATCCATGGCAATTCCTCGAATTCCAGTTGTTGATTTCAAGTACTAAGCCTTCAATTTCCTAGCATGGGATCCAAGGTGGTTGTTAAACCCTAATTTTTGTTGTGAATTAGGGTTTACAGTAGCAATAAAATAAATGCTCTTTTGTAGGGCATGGAAATGACTGGAGTTGCTGAATAAGTTCTTGTAGAGAAGAGAGAAAGAGAGGAGAGAAATTTTTGATTTTTGTTGTGAGAAAGTGTCAGAATCAGCTGTAGCCTGATTTTTGACAGAAAAAATGTTGTCGCTAGCTGCTCCACGCCTCCAAGAACTTGTCATCAGCAACCCAAAGACTAGAACATTAGTCATCTAGCTCGATGGCCTTTTAATGGAGTCATCACCTGCTGATGGACCTCTTGGTAGCTGGAAATGGCTCGTCTCAGCTGATACCTACTGTCTACAACCTCTTTCTAGTGTCTCTCAGCCTCCACAATGCCTAAAATGGCTGGAAGGATCCTCAGCCAGCCCCCAACAACTTTTCCCTCCCTTGTATGGGAAAGTTTTGCCAAGCGCCAGCTTGCTAATGAGATTTTTCAACCCATTTAATTAATTTTCAGCCTTTGTTGCTACCCAAAATATTTAATAATTCTGAAAATTAATTTCACCCTTTGTCTTTGCTGAGAAAATTTAATGTGCCCATCCACAATTAAATTGGCTAGGCCATTTTGACTCCTAAGTGGTCTTGTGCATTAATTGTCCCTTGAACTAACATTAATGAACTAATGTATGCCTAGTTCCTAATGTTACCACTGACGCTTATTGGTTGAATAAATGCCCTAGGCTAGAAACAGACACCAAATGCCACCTAGTATCTATCGAGTATAACTTATTACAACTTTTGCCTTTGACAAGGTGCTTGGTATAAAGTGGGTATTTAAAACCAAGTAATTGGTTGATGGCTTGTTGGGTAAGCATAAAGCTAGGCTTGTTCCTAAGGTCTTTGCATAGCATGCAAGTTTGGATTATTCACAGACTTTCACACCTATAGTGTGTATGTCTACTATTCAAGCTATTTTGGCTCTTGTAGCCCATCACGTTGTCCTGTCTTTCAAATGGACATAAAATCTACCTTCTTGAATGGCATACTTGAGGAGGACATTTATGTTTCACAGTCGCTTCGTTTTCTTGTGCATGGGAAGGAGGATCATGTCTACAGATTGTAGAAGGTCCTCTATGGCCTGAAGCAAACTCCTAGGGCTTGACATCATGTTGTCTTTTTCTTCTCCTTTTCTCTCAGTATTTGTGTTCTTCTCGCACTATGCACTCTCACAATGATATCACAAAATACACAAACCACCTTGATTCTTCAGCTTTGTAAGATGGCCACCACATCGTCTATCCCATTGCAACTAAAATCAGCAGTAGACTACTGAGATGAAGGTATCTGACTATGAGGAGCTTGACTAGGACTAGGTACAAACAATTTGTTAAGCAAATCACTATCAATGGCAACACTACAACTCCACACTACAATAGGCCTTTATGACTACAACCTATTGAGTACCTAATAAACAATCTACAAGTTGAAAAACTAAACATGATCATTTCCAATGCCTTTATGACTAGCTAAACTTTCTTTCAATGTTCTTCTTCCAAATAGGAAGCAGGATTTTTCCTTTCTACACTTGCCATTATCTATCAACGAGGACGTGAAATTTCAATATTGTGCTTAGCAATTTTGGCTTGTGCATTAATGAAATGTGCACATGTGAGGTACACGTGATGTGGAAGTTAGTTTAGTGACTAGTCACAATGATAATCCAAGGAACCTGAGATGTTGGTGGGATGACAAAGTCGGAGTGTGCACCTGCTAGAAAGGAAGGAAGATGACTTGATGAATGAATGACAGCCAAGTGGGGAATGGCTATAAATAGCCACAAAACCCCTAAACTGACCGATTGAAATCTAGAAATGCCATAAATGCTGGTGGACCAACATTTAATGTTGGTCGTGGTACAATGAATGCCTAAAAAATTACTAGATGCCACAAAAAAATCCGACTGGTAAGGAAAATGTTTGACATGTGTGGGCAACCTGGGAAATGCAGAAATTGCCCATGCAATACACATTGGAACTTGACAAACAAAAGAAATGCACCTAGATAGCCACCTGAGAATGAGTAGCCTCCCCCATCAAAGCACATGATAGACCTCTCATAGCTCCAAAAGTCCTCGCTTGACTCAGAGTGAGGCTCACAGGTAGGAGATGACAAGGCATGACAAACATGATTGCTAGCAGGAAGCAGAGCAGAGGGGGGAGGAGGGGATGGAGGTGGAGTCGTCGAAGATGAAGAAGGGGTGCCAATAGGTAACCTAGAAGGAAGGGATGGGAGTTGATGGTGGGGGGGGACTAGTTGATGACGAAGGACCACATATGGAAGAAGCACCATCAATTGGATCATTAGAGGTCACAGCCACATCAAAGGTTATATCCTTGCTTACATCACCTTTTGTGTCGTTGGGTTGTAGAGCTTGTAGCCCTTCATGGTTGTGTTGTAACCCACGAAGATGAGCTTCTTTGACTTCGAGTGAAGTGTGTTGTCTCATTTCTTCTTGTTCACATGGGCATAAACATGCAAAAGTTGGATACAGAAGGCTTCTTTCCAAATAAAGCCTTGTAAGGAGTCATGCCATGCAATGTTGAAGTCGGAGACTTGTTGTGTTGTAGCAACCGCCTCATTCCAAAGAGAGCAAGGTAGACTTCGATGCTCCAACATCGATCAAGCCATCTTAAGTATGCTTTGATTGACTCTCTCCACCACGCCATTCTTTGATGCAACCAACCTTTTGTATATCAATTGTTACGAAGACATATTGGCTTAATGATTCAAACTAATTTGATACTCATACACTGTGAAAGGCGATTTGCGTTATTTGAGCGTTTCAAAATGTTTATCTTTCTATGTAAGGGTGGCCAATGGCCATAACACCCTATAATTTAACTTGGATCGTCATTGTCGAGATGCCCAAGAGAAATTAAAAGTTTAGTTAGACGGTTAGATTGATTAGAAAGCTCAGATGACTAAGACTTTTACACTCGGATAGTCACATTGACTAGAAGCCTATATAATGAGTGGTTTTAGAAAGTGGAGCTAGATGTTGATGATCAAAGAAACCATGAATTGGTGAACCTATACAATAAAGCTCTCCAGAATCTAAATTTGGCGGCTCCTAAAATATAGGAGATTACTCTTTTTGGAAGTTACTCAAATGGGAAATTTGTTCTTGTCAAAGGCTCTAGAATTTCGCAAGAACAATTTTGTCTTCAACGGCTTTCTCAAATTCTTAACCATTTTAGAGATTTTTAGAGTAGAAGGTTTAGAAGTTTGTCTCTCTTGAAAGGTTACACGTGGCACATCTAAAATAGGATTTTTGTTATTTTGAAGAGTTGTATCCTCAATTTTGTTGATGTGGTAAGGAAAGTCATTGATTGAGAACATGCGAAGCTTCTTCTCCAAGGTGATACAGTGGGCAAAAGTTTTCTGGTGGTATAGAGAAGAGAGCTTTGTCCACACTTTTGCTGTTGTCTTTAACCTACGCACATGAACATGGACAAAATCTTGAAGGCTCATAAATAGAAAGGAGAGTTGAGCCTATCCCAAAGGGTTGCACGATCCATTGATGAACAAATAGTGGGATCCTCCATAGGCCGAGGAATAGGGGTAGCAACAAAGGCCCAAAGATCAAAGGTATCAAGAAACTCCACTTTGCAAAGGGTAGATCCATCCAAATGATCTTCTTTGGGTAGAGAAGGAAGAATGGACACTTGTACAAAAGATGCCATCATAGGCATCCAAGGGCCAAAAGGACGGGCCCTATGGGAGACATGAAGAGAGGGAAGAGAGAGAGAGGCCTGTTTTGATCTTTGTGACCTGTTAGGTGATGGTTCTTGTGTTGAACAAGATTGTGACCTTCGATCTTTGTGATGATCACATTGTCTATTAGGGGGAGCATGAGTAGACTCCTTATTTGAGTCATCAAAACCTTAGAACCGGTGGAATTCCATGTCTCTAGACTCGCAAACAACCTAAATCTTTTGCATTTTGCTGCAAAAGAGCATGAACAAGGATAACAATCAGCTACACCTTGAAGAAAGCAGTTGTAGATGTTTCACCTTTGTTGAAAGCACCTGTAGAATGCAGAAAATCTGTGTTTTCAGCAGTAGACAGCAGGCTGAAAATTTATGTTTTCAAGAATAGGTGGTCTTTTCTGAAGGAGACCTTCGTGTCTTCACTTAGGTGATCAAACCATGTGAGAGCGCACAATGGAAGAGGAAGACGAACAAAGAGAGAAAAGGAGAAGAAAAAGACAACAAGAATGGAAGAGAAATCTGCCTTGAATCTGGAAAGAAAGCTGAATACAATGATGGTCTAATCAGTCCCTGCATGCAGCCCATTCAGTAAGTTACAAGCCCATGTCATGTTAAGAGGCTATATTTCTTCCTTATGCTTTGTCTGCAAAGCGTCGGTGAGGGCACTGGATCAGGCTGAAGGTGATGGCAGCACTAGAGACGAAGACAGAGTGTGCAATCTGCAGAAGATAGAAAAGAATGATTTGCCCCAACTAGTGGCCTGGTTGTATATAGCCAAAAACCTCTCCAACTGGCCGATCAGCTGCAGGAAAATTCCATAAATGCAGTTGGCCAGCCAAAGCTGGCCAATCAGCCCAAACTGGAGGCGATAATGCTAACATGGAACTCTTGGACGGATCGCAATCATCAGGGTGCTGTAGAATCACTGCCAGGGCAAGGAAAAAGTGGCTGCCTGTGCAGTGTGAACACATCTGACACCAAGTGAGAAAGAAATGCACACAAAACTGAGTGGAAATGATAGTCAGAGCTCCAATGTCTCTGTTAGATGACGAAGCTCACAACCAAGAGATGACAGACTGACGAAATAAAATGGCAGGATAGCTATCACACAGATAGATTATCCATCATACAAACTAATTTAAATTGGAAGTATATTCCTTGAAGTGGATGACCATTCCAGGTCACTGGGAAATTAACTCATCTCATCTTTGTTTTGTAGCATACTCTCCGAAACTAAAATCCCATATCTGACCTATTTATCTACCTATTTGCACAGCTACCTTTTTTGTTATAAGTTGAGGCAACTGTGCCTTGCTACACACGTCTGACGTAGAGCTCCCTTTCACCGTAAACCATGGTTGATCTGTGAAAAATCTGATGACTTTGTCTGGATGTAGGTCAAATGGGGTTGTGATTTACAGAGTGAACATGAACGATACATCACTGAAACAGTTTTCAAAGGGACACCCGTGATTGTCACTGATTATCCAAAGGTAAGGTGCACCTAAAATTGAAATCTGCTTATAAGAATTGAGCAGTTTGGATCTTCAGGTTATGATTTTCCTTGTCTAAAAGAGCGATATAAAGACCATCCTGTAGAGTTGGACCACTAACCATTTGCGACTTGATATAATGTTCTCTTCTCAGGACATCAAGGCCTTCTACATGAGGCAAAATGATGATGGAAAGACGGTTGCAGCTATGGATGTGCTTGTTCCAAGGGTATGTTAATATCATTCTTTTGCATTTGTGCATGTTGGTCAGTAGTAGTACTTATATCCATTGCTGGTGCAAATGCAGATTGGTGAATTGATAGGGGGAAGCCAACGTGAAGAACGACTGGGGGTCCTGGAGAAACGCATCGAGGAGCTTGGGTTAGAAAAGCATAACTACTGGTGGTATCTTGATTTGAGGCGATATGGGACAGGCAAGACTTTGTGTCCTTGCAAACACTCCTTGCTTTTTTTCAATTTTAAATTATATGTGGTGTACTTCATAACTTCTTGTTAACATACGAAATTTTTATCTGCAGTTCCACATGCTGGTTTTGGTTTAGGGTTCGAGAGACTTGTACAGTTTGCTACTGGAATAGAGAACATACGTGATGCTATACCCTTTCCACGAACACCAGGCTCTGCAGAATTCTAATGATTACAAACCACAATCACAAAGTTATGCCTTCCAGTGTTCATTTGTTTGTCTGCTCTCTGGACAGTCTTCTGGGATCTTCCAATCTTCCAGCATAACACCTCTCAGAGAGAATAGATAGCATTTTAGCCTTTTAGAGGTCATCAGGAGATGGCAGATCAAAATCATGTACTGAAGGGGTGTGCGTTATGGCAGAAAAGATTGGTGGGATATTGATTTTGAGATGTGTACAGATTGTTTCGATAGTGTCAAGTTGGGCATATCTGCTGACACTTGTATGTATCAGAAACTTTTGTCAAAAGCCTTGGACATAACATTAAGATGGTTTTAGACGTGAAAATATATATTAATAAAAAAATGAGATCAGATAAAAAAGCTAGCTGCCTGGCATTCTAAGGATGCGAGCAAGCTGTTTTTCCTTGACTTTGCCCAATTTACCTGCAACTTGCCAAAACCATCTCACTTGGGATAAAATTTTATGCCAAGTCAGCACTATTTTGGCACTGGTTAAAAGTACTTCTACTCTATAGCATGCCAGATAGCTTTAAGGGTTACAACTCTTACCGAGTGAAAAGTGATCTCCTCTAAGCTACTTGGACCCTCTGAAAAACCAAAGATATAGCTAAACTTCTTCCTGCTGTTGTCTCCTCCGATTTTCCACTGATTGATGACCCACAGCCAGAGATCTTTTGCCAGACACCCATTCTAGAACAGGTGTTCCAATGAAACTTCCAAGCCACAACTGCATAACCCGTTAGTGATTCCTCTTTTCTTAAGCTTCTAGCCCGTTAAGACCGCCCTGGACATGACTCTCCAGAGAAAAACTTGGTCTTGCAGGGGTACTTTAAGATTCAGCTGTGCTTTAAACAGTGAGCTATGGCCTTGTGGGGAGTCAATTTCTCACTTCATCCATCTATAGAGCTGGCCGGAGTCTTGATTAGACAGAAGTTTCCTGATCTTCCTTGTATTAAGCATCTCATCGATTTTACCTTGCCCAATCCACAAACTAGGGGGGACTTGCTTCTGTGACTACCGATTGGGGGCTTACTGCATAGCTTACTGGTGATGAATAACCATCCAGGCTTGATATGATTTGGGAGATTCAATTCCTTTCTGATTTGATCCCAAAATTTTCACGGCTCTTCATCAAGCCAGGCATCCAATGAAGCAAGCCTGAGTTTTGCGAAGTGAATTCCGTGCCTGCTGAATTGCAGGGCCAGAGGTGGACTAGAGGACCATAGCCCAAAGACATTTCCCTGAGCATTGAGCCTCGCGCCCGAGCTACTCCACTTAGCTTTGTCTAAGATGTTCCTCCAAGAGGCTAAAAGATCTACAGCGAACCTCGGAGCTTTTACATGACATATTACCTGTGACATTAAGAGGTCATTCCTTGCAATTCTCCATTTCTTGCAGAACTCCTAATTGCTCCTCATCAGCATCTCCATCAGCAACTCACTCTAGGGGGTAGACTATTACCAACATTTGGCAAGTAGCTTAGCTCGTAGGGCCCAAGCAGTGAGCTTTGGATCCAATAATTGTATTCCACCTTGACTTGTAGAAGCTTTGACCATCTACATGGAGACCGGAGCCAAGTACCTGTTTGAAGCCCTCTTCCCCCGAATGAATTGACTGATTAAGGAGTCCCACTCCCTTTGGTTAGCCTGGTCCCAAGAAATCAGTGGAAGGTAAAAGGAAAGCGTAGGGAAAATTAGCACTATCAGCACCTTGAGTTGACATTAAGTGGCCAGCAAGTTTCTTTCCAACTGTTGACTTTCTTCTTAGTCTTTTTCATGACCTATTTTGTCCTCGCCTTTTTTCAACATCTACTCCTTTTGGAAATCCGAGATATCTGAAAATACTACCTCTGTCCACTCTCTTACCAGGCCAGAGAAGGGAATACAAGTCATCTTTAGTCCGGCTAATAAGATATGATTTGCTTATATTTACTGAGAACCTTGCAGTAAAATTATAGACTTCCAGTAGTTCCACAGCCATATCAACTTGTTTTCGTTCAGCTTGCCAGGCCAGAGAGGGAATCCAAGTCTCCTTCAGTTAGGCTAACAAGAGATGATTTGTTTATATTTATTGAGAACCCTGCAGCAGAACTACAGACTTCCAATAGTTCCATAGCCATATTGACTTGTCTTTGTTCGGATTTTAATGACATGAGGGGATCATCTGTGTAACCTTGCCCAATGAGTTGCTTTCCTGTGTATTGAATACCTTCCAGAGTGCCTTGAAGTGCCATCTGCTCCATCAGACAAAACAAGGGGTGAGTGGGAATGGCAAAGAGAGGGCTGAGAGGAACTCCTTGTCTCACTCCCCACTACACCTCAAATGCCTCCAGGAGTGAGCCATTGAAGGACACAAATGCTTGGCCCTGATGCCCTAGCATGGAATGTAAATTACCAAGTTTGTTTATCAAAATTGAAAAGATGTTCCAACAAGATTATTATGTGATGTCAATTAGCACTAGTTCAATAGTGGGCCACAAAAGTGTCCTATTAATTGATCAATTTCCTGGAGTCGTTCTAGCATATTGGTATACTTCTTCTTACTGAAAGAACTTGGAATTGTTTTGAAACATAGTTTACATATTTGACTTTTAGTTTCATCGATACATGTGAAATAGCTACTTTGGGACCCAAATTAGAGGAGTTTGTACTATCAACTATAGCTCACATTGTGTTTTCTATCGTCAGAGATTGTAAGGCTAAAATTATACTTTTGTGAATCTTGTTCAGATGTATGATGTATTTTACATTCAACAATATTTGGTACACAACTCCTATGACATAGAATATTTGGTACTCCGCTCTTATGAAACAACACTAGTTGGAAGTGGAGGGTGATTTCTCAAGCATATAGCTTTTCCACACTAAAATCTTCAGCAATCACAAATTTACATGTTCTTTGATATGTAGCTTACTTGTGGCAACAATTGTTGAAGAAGAAACTTTTAGTTTGGTGGCCTGGATGGACATAAACAAACATGAGATGGTCTAAGTTGGCAGTTTGACATAATATAAGTGTATCAGATACAAGAGTATATTCCCTTTCCATGTATTCAATAGCCTTGCTTCTTGTCACTATATGAACTTGCATGTAGTTCAAGGTTGCTTTAGTAGCTAATACTAGTGTTGAGAATATTTTAGCTTTTGCTTATTTGAGCCTTAAGCCATATGCTTTGAGTCTTTTTGCGTCTTTGATTTGGATGTTTAGCTTTCCCATTGGCTCAGTCTTCATCGCATACTTCAGCAAGTAAAATGAGATGGATGAGTTTGTTACTCATAATATTCATGCTACTATGTTATTTGACACATAAAAGTAACTTCTTTAATTAATCCTATCATACGAGAACGCTTGACATATTCTTTAGTTACATGGCACAAAATCAAGTCAAATATTCCTTTCAAATCATAATCTTTATTACTAATGCGGTGTCTCTACAATTGGGACTTTCAATAAGACGTTGGGATACATGATGGCTTGCCATCCTTGTTTGTGGTGGGACCATGGAAATTAGTAGCTAGAGCCCCACTTGCTTCCCATCCATCATAAGGTGGATACATCACTCTTGTTTGGCCTTTTCACCTCCCAAATACGGGTCAATAATCCAAGTAGCTCATTGCCTTGATCAATGGAATCATCTTGGCTAAGGGCATGGTGGAAGACCTTAAGAAGAGGCCACTATTGGAACTTATTGTTCGATTCTTATGCCATCCATGTACATGTCAATAATCTTGGTAGCGTATTGCCTTGACCAACTAGATTCCCTTGACTAAGGCCATGGTGGAGGGCCTTAAGAAGAGGCTACTATTGTACAACTTCTTCTTTGATTCTTAATGGCCACAAGCGAAAATTAAGAAACAAGCAATCCAATGTACAAGAATAGTCTTTTCAAGATATATATTTAGCTCCAAGTGAATACAACTCCATAATCCACCCAACTTTGTGTGGCCTTAACAATTGATAAGACAAATTCTACCCTTGCCTTCTTGATGAGAATATCACTTTGTATTTTTAGGCTACCGTTAATCCCTATTCTCATTGCTTCTTTTACATTATAATAAGTGCTCTAGTTTTATGTTTTTCTTTAAGACGCATATACATTTCTGTTTCTCATGAAAAACATTTCACTAGTGCCTTTAATATGCAAATTGTCATTGATGCTTTCATGAATAAATCACAAGGACCTCATTATTCCTTGTTTAATCATTTCTTTTAAGACACTAAATATCCTTACAAATATACTCAACTAATCATTTTAATTCTCTTTGAAGAACAACTTGCATTTGATAGGCCACATTAATTTCCCTTATCTCAAATGAGTATCTTGTGCATGCCTTTAGATAATGTGGATTCAACTCCCATCCATGATACTATTGCTAATTCTTGCAATCAATTAAAAGACAATTTGAAGTGTGCACACCCACCTCGATAGATCAAGCTATGGCTCATCGATAAGTGACAATCTATGTCACACAAAGATATAAAAGTGGAGTGTACCAACATTGATGTTCAAGAAAGGATGGTGTTGGCAAGTTGAGAAGTGAAGAAGATTGTTGTTGAGACCTCAAATGTATGACTTTGGGCAGCACTCCTACTACATGGTGTGCACACGTGTACACAGGCATGCAGACCTGCACATGCACATGCACACACAACATGATGTGCACATAGGTGCACACATGCATGCATATGTGTGCATGCGTGCGTGCGCGCACACACACACTACATGGTGTGCACACATGCATGTAGACATGCACTTGTGCACACATCCAAACAAAAAGACTGAAATTACCTCTATTTTTGCAAATTTTTGGTGATGTATGTGAACAAAGAGGATACAACATAAGAAGAATCATTACCATTATACATTCCTACTCTTATCATTGTTGCTCATATTTTGTGCAATATCTACAACATGCATTAGGCTAGAAGATAGGATGCCCCAAAGGGTCTCCTCAATCTTTGGCCATCGAATGTTGCACTGGCTTCAATGTTTTGTCACCTTGATGCACGTTCAAGTTTCAAGTCAATGGTGTTACATTAAATCCAATGGAAGTGACCATAAGGCATTACTTTAATTGCTACATTAGTTGTGACTACAAACGATAAACATCCATATAAGTATAGCTCACACCACATGTGTGTGTGCACACACACATACCCTCTCTTTCTATCTCTATCTCTCTCTCCTCTCTCCTCCCTTCTTAATTATCTTATATGCAATATTAATCATCATACATAATAACTGATATGTAATGCTATTTGTTGTGCATACATGTCAATATACACAATATTTTAAAGAACAAGTTTTTAAACTATTACACAATAATACTTAATATAGATATTTCCAATTCAAAAGTACTTTATTGAATACATAATAATATGTAGTGCTTAATACTTTATTATTAAAATGCAATACTTTTGAATATCATGCCATTCTTCCCAAAAAACATGATACTTGATCCAAAATTATTATGCCAAATGTCTTATTAATGAACTTATATTAATTTATAACGCAATGTATGTATACATATAATGCGCAATTATTAATATACCTAATATTAACAAATATTATAGTGCTATTGTTATATTGTAGTCTTATTATATCAAATTTTTATTTGTATAATAGTTTTTATATTGATAATATCATATATTATTGTTATCAAACATAATAATTCATGTTATCTCTCTATAGTTTATTCATTGCTTTGTAATTATTCTCTCTCTCTCTCTCTCTATACTATATATAGTTTGTCTTTCAATAATATGTTTCTAAGTAGCTATTAATTTACATGTTTTAAACTCTCTATCTCCTATTTGTATTTTAGTTTATTAGTAGTTTATTTTTGAAGTTTCATTTCTTTATAATCTATTTTAATAGTTTAGTTGTTTTTATATAGATGTTTATTAATAGTTTTTAAAAAAACCTTAGGTTTTAATAGTTATGTTTTGTTTTCTCTTTCAATGCTTTATGCTTTATCAACCATTGTATGTTGTACCAAATATCTTTTATGTTTTATAATGAAACATTAATGCACACATGCACAAGTTCTTGACAAATTTAAATAGTGTCTTTTATTGCAATAGTTGGAATAATGAAATATGATGCTTATGTGTGTAGTTTCTATAACAAAAAACTCTTGCCTTGGGAAGTGTCGCTTAGAGTGTGAATTGTAGTTTGTTTCCATAATACTGTGCTTATGTGGCCTAGACATAGAATGCGTAGTCATATTAACAATTTATATTATCTCTTATGTTTGCATTTCACTAAGCACAAACCAAACTTAACATGTGAGCTACAAAGCCTACATGGCCAGCAAAGAACAATTTCCAAGGTGAGCTTTTTAGAATAAAATTTTAGATAAAAGCTTTTTAAAAGCATTTGAATAATCGCTTGGATCTCTCTCTCTCCCTCCCTCACTCCCTCTCTCTCTCTCTCTCTCTCTCCCCACCCCCCCTTTTGCAGGCTCCTATTGAGGCACTGCTCTATCTCCTCGAATACAAGGGGAATAAATTGGAGGTTAAGGTAGACCTAAACTGTATATTGCCCTTAGGGTACGAGGGCCTATAAAAAAGTGAGAGGGACCCAAGGAATGTTTATTTAAGGTCATTGTGAGGTTGATAATGGACATGGCTAGATGGGTTCGTGATTAGCATGGTACAAAAGAAGACCTTTGATTGGCTACTGGTTATTCTTTTGGACCCTCCTTATGAAATTTTCAACATCCCTCTCTATCAAGCTATAGAAGCCTTTTTCTGCACAACACATTCACCTATTTTTGCTTTGTTTGCTCACACGGATGCATAGAACTTTACGAATTTTTTTTTTTGGGCGATATCAAGGGGTTTTCCGTGCTTCAATTGAGTGCAAGAAATTGGCCTCTGAGATTCCATGGAGGAAGAATGCTGCACCTCTCCATAGGTGGCACAAGGAATTTATTGGCCTTTCTACCCCAGAGACACTCTTTGTCCTTGATGCGTCCGGTGTGAACAGAGACTAAAAAATCTGCACGTTTGAGAGTAAATGAGAAAGGGTAGAAAAATCTTTTAAAATAGATGTAAATTGTAATTGAGGAAAATTGCCGGACATTTTGGCCTTCCCGCCAACAGTCACTCCATTTCCCTCCACAACATCTCTTCTCTTCTCTTCTCTCATCACATTCCATCTCCTGGGGCATTCTTCTTCTTCTTCTTCTCCTCCTCCTCCTCCTCCTCCTCCTCTTCTTCTAATGGACAGGCCTGGGACGAGGAGTATTGCCATCCATCCTGCGTAGTACAGTTTCAAGAAGAGGCCCGTCCCTTCTCCTAGGGCTCCCCCCCTCTCTCCGTTGCACAGTCCTTCTGGAGCTTTTCACATATCTCCATCGCGAAAATGGGCAGCGGCTCCGGCTCCGGCTCCGGCCTCCCGCATGCCTGTTATGAGGAGGATGACACCAAGGAGCTCGGTATGTCTTTCTTACAGGCCGTCTTCATGGTGTGGTCGTACTTTCGTTTTAAATGATTGTACTCTTATGGCATATGATCATGGCATTTGTTATGATACTTGTGAGAATTGAGAGGTTTTTCGCACCTCGAGCAACATGGACACAGAGCCCCTCATGGGTCCAAGAAAGCTTTGCTCTATGTGCTACGTTATTTGTGAGAATTGAGAGGTTTTTTGCGGGTGGTCACAGGGCCTCTCATGGAATCAACAAAGCTGTGCACTGTTGTCTGCACCTTGGCTGGATGATCATATCGTTTACATTGCAGGGGACTATTTTGAAGAAGAGTGGTTAGAATTGTCAGCTCTGTAGCATAATCCCGTAGACATGCTACCCTCTGTTCATCCCTTTGTCACTTTGTACAATGCTCCTCAGAAAAATTCATGTCTAGAAGCGGGCACTTCAACTGCGTATATGTGCTTTACTGTCTTCAGCTGAAGTCATGAGTACTACATAGCAAAGGTCTCAGGTGCCTTGTTCTCTATTGTCTGCAGGTGCTACCCCCTCCAGAAACAAGGTGGTTGTTAGGACCCGTGTCTCAACAAATGATAGTCTCAAGTACGGCTCTGACAATGGAGAGTGGTTCATAAATAAGCTGTCTGGATCCAGGGTCATTAAATCTTCAAGCACAGCAGACAAGAAGAGCTCTCGATTAAGGTCATTGGAAGATATCTTGATGCAGTCTCAAGTTCCACACCAGGAAACTGAATGCACCCAACCTTTAAGGCGTGACGTTGTAGATGTCAAATCTGCCCAACAATCTAGGTGTAATGAATCTGTGGATGGTATTAACGATGATGATCAAATGACATTACAGGAAATGCGACTTTCCGTTAGAAAAACTCTGAAAAGGTCTATGAAAGCCCAAAGTATCCCATCCTCGTGCAAATTAGATAGAGGGCCTCAAGAGTGTGCTGGGCAGCAAGAAGCTAAAATTTGTGCCATGGAACTCCGCCTTGACTTGTCCTCTTCCATCAATTCAGAGGACTTGTCTAATAGCATAGATAATGATGGCATCACGTCTTCCCACAAGGTAGATGGCTCACTGCAGGAAGTTACTGTCCTTCCACCCGAGAATGGACTGGAGGAAATGATCTCCAGGAAGAGAAGAATTGACAGGTGTCTGGAATCTGTGTCGTTGGAATTGCCAATGGATAATGGTCTTACTGAGGATGATGAGCTGACTTTGCATATGTGGCAATTGCGCCTCAAGCAACCTCGCCAAAAAAAATCAAAAAGAAACCAAGATATCAAGTTGAAGACCAACTCTGAAGACCACCATGAGGTTGAGAGACAACATGCATCCTTGCCTGCTACTGATGTAAAAAGCAGTTTCTCTTGCAGTTTTACGCAGCAAATTAAAGAATCTGAGCCTGGTTCTATGGTCAACGATGGTGAAAACTTGCATATGGATAAGCTAGATCAAGGTGCTGAGTGTTACACCACTGAAAAAGCTGCTGAGCTATCCACTGCTAAAGAAATATTGGACTCGAATGAAGATTATCAGGAGTGTGGCCATGTAACAGACAACGCATACACATACACAACTGGCCTTCCTGCAGATGACTCAATTCTGAATGATGAACCAGTGTCTGTTCCTTGTGATGTGATGACGAGCTCATGGATTCTTAAACCTTGCAGCAAGTTGCTGCCCGCTAGCAGATCGGTTTCTGTGCCCCTGGATGCAGGGCTTGTTTCTGAGGTCAACATTGACCAGACCTGTGATGACACTCACATGAAGCACAGGGTGGAGCATGATTCACCTAATGGAAGAAAAGTAGTAGAGGAAAAAGCAGATGAGTTCACAGGCACAATGGCTACTCCTATACTTGATAATTCTGAAGACACAGGAGACATGCTGTCTTTCAAAATGGACATTACCACCAAGGAACAATTTGAAAAGCTCCCCCAATGTGGACAGGAATGTGACTCCTTGTTGGATCAGAATGCGAGAGGAGGCATCAGTACTCTTGTGGCTGAATATGCAGCAGAGCATGCAGGGCAAGCTGCAGATGTTAGGAATGAGGTCCAGAGTCCAAGCATAGAAGAGTCATCTGAGCTGCCTACTGTGGAGAAGATTAGGACTATAGAGGTTCAGGGCTTGGCTGAGTCGAAGCCAGCTAAGCTCCCATGCAAGCGAAAAGTATGATTTGATGTTTTGCGCTCTAAATAATCTCCTATCATTACACCTAACTTTTAAGATAGTTTCCCAACGCTTCTTTCTGCTACTGATACCACTCAATGATATGCAGGTGATCTCTCCATTGTCAAGGGAGAAATTAATGTGGGCATCTAGACATAGCGAATTGGGTTTCAGTGACTTAGAAGGCCAACCAAGTTCCCGAGGTATTGAATGACCTAGAATTTGTTAGCATGATAGCATTTTCTATGGTAGTTGTTTCATTATCTCTGCGAATGTTGCACAAATCTCTTAACAATTGAGTATCATCTTTAATACTTATAATCATCTGTTTTGCTGTGCTGTCCCCCATGTCTCTTTTGATTCCTCCTTTTTTTTTGGGCTCATGCATTCTTAGACTGGGTGTTTGCTAGATGTAACCTCTTTTGAGTCGGTTGACATCAGACTGCATCTTTTTTGTAGTACCGTCCTTCATGTTTGTTATGTTTCTTCCCTTCACTATTGATGCTAATGCGCTATCAGGATTGGGCTGCACTACTTTTGAGCAACTCAAAATCAGCTGCACTCATGTCAGCAAGGTTCTATCTTGCTTCTTTTTCTTTGGATGCACTGTGTATGACCTTGTGCTAAGGATAGTGAAACCAACGGTTTGTGGTGACATATAATCAGACTGCAGTAAGTTTTTGAGGACCTTGTTAGTTCCAGACAATTACCTGAAATTTTGTCTGGGGCTGCATATGCATCTGTGAACACTGCTTAACCTTAAAGGTTTAAAACATCCTGGGCTGCACTACTTTTGAGTAACTCAAAATCAGCTGCACTCTTGTCAGCAAGGTTCTAGCTTGCTCCTTTGGATGTGCTATGTGCGATCGTGTGCTTCGGACAGTGAAACCAGCAGTTTTTGGTGACATATGATCAGACTTGAGTAAGTTTTTGACAACCTTGTTAGTTAGAGACAGTTATCTGAAAGTTTCTGGGACTGCATATGCATCTGTGAATGCTGCTTAATCTTACATGTTTGAAATGACTACTTTGTAGATTAAGTCAACAAAGTTCTATATTGATAGATGGCTGGGCTTTGGATGGCCCTTTTGTTCTGCAGGGCTCAAAAGGTTTGCTAGCTCCCACAAGCTCTTCGGTGGACTTGGTGGCCTTAATCATGTGCGACTTGATATGTCTAATAGGAAAAAGCTTCTTGGCGTTGACCAGATTAGTGAATCTTGCAGCCCACCTAAAAGAGTTGGCTCAGGAGATCAAGCCTCAGCTGGATCTCCCTCCCATAACAGGCTTAAGCCATTTTTTCTGAAGACTGGGTCATTTAAGGTTACTTCACAGTCTCCTTCTCCTCCTGCCAATCACACTATAGTGGCAACAGCCTTGTCTCAGCAGCAGTTACCCGGGCCTCCAAAGCTATCTCTTGTACTGAACAGTTCACCTTCACCTCCACCGCAGTGCAGTAAGTCTATCAATGGCACTCCACCTGGGGGAACATCCCCCACTATTCCTGCTAAAGGAATATTGAGAACATCTTCACAGGCTTGCCAGGGTCCATGCAGATGTGAGGAGTGTGAATCAGTACGGTCCCGTGCTGAGAGAGCATCAGAATTCTCTCAACAGCAGATGCATGACATTGAAGGGCTTGCTGTGAAACTGATGAAAGAGCTAAGAACAATGCGAAATATTGTGGAAGATAAGGTCATTCAAAGCTCTTCTAAGTTCCACAGTCCACGCTCTTCTCTTAGTATGGATCAGGTTAGAAGTGATATTGCTGAATTTTGTGATGAATATAACATATTCACTTCATCTGTTCATGTGAATAGAAGTTACTAGAACTTATATTTTATTTGCAGGTGAAAATGGCTACAAACAGTGCTTTTGAGATGGAAGAGATGGCAAAAAAGTGGCTGGTCAGAATGGCTCGTGATTGCAATCGTTACTGTAAAATTATGGTAAGCTCCTTCTTGCATTGAGACATTTGAATTTGCTGGATAGCTTTCTATGTATATTTTACTCTCACAATTCTGTATAGATGATAATTTGTGTCATTCATTCCCAATCACTCTCGATTCAACTCAGTCTTAGTTGGTCTTAACCAAGGCAAAGATGTGATCAAGTTGTTCCTTTAATTGGTCAGATAACAAGGGGTGGGCAAAGTATGCTCTTGATTGTGGAGTCTTTGCTGGTTTCTTTGTTGAGTCATTGCCATACAATTGCTAAATAGGCCTGATGTTTTGTATATCATCTTTACATAGTGTTGCATAAAGATAACCACTTGCTAAGATTCAGAAATATAGTGGATTATTTTTCTGAGCTTGCTGTAGCTGAACTGCAAATGTGGTTTGATTTGCCTCTGCTGTAATTTGTGAGGCAAAGTTTGGCTGAGTTTTTAGTGAGAAGATTTCACCTCAATGATGGTCTTTCCAGAGAATGCAACAACGGAGACTGTCATTTGCTGATGAATCAGGAGGTCAGCTCTGTCACGTTAAAGTGTTCCATTCCCTTCAAACCTCTGTGCACAATGGAGATGCTTCAAAAGCTTCTGTTGAGGGCAGTTCTTCCCTAGACAAAGTTGAAGATTTGCAATAATGCCAATGTGGCCTAGGATTGAAAGGAGAGGATCTATTTATTCTGTAAATTATGCTACATGGCAGTGATGCTCTGTACCCTCATATGATGAGCTTTGGAAGGTGACAAACACCCAACTCAGCCCTGAGGCCACTCATTGGCTGCTCTGCAAAGTGAAACATATACAAGTCTTCATGGCACCCTTTTCTGCAAAATGATTTAGTCAGCTATTTTTCAAAGAGGGTTTGCAGTACTGTATTGCCCCAGCCCAAGGTATGTAGTCAGTGGTAGCAGTAAAGTTCAAAAGTTGTCTGTGACAGGAGGTTCTAGTACCCTGTACAAGTATCAATCACAATGCAGCTCAGTATTATGCAGGGTTGAAATATGTTTTCTGCTTTCAACCAATTTCTGGGAATCTTTCTCATCTGGAAACTCCCAAGCTCTAATCTGATACAGGAATTAGATGTTTAACAGAATGGCGTAACCATGTAATGTGAAGCATGGTAAGTGGACTGAGGTGCCTGATCTAGCAAAATATCACAAGCTTTAGAGCTAATAAGCTCATCACAATCTTTGAGGAAACCAACAATTTGTGCTTGTGTCTTGAATCATAATGTGCCCCCATTTTTTTATAATCACTGAGTTTTTCTGATCATTGTTGACAGTGGACTTGCTGGGCATCTCTCCGTACTGATCAATTGCACATTGTAGGCTTATAGCTTGCCGTTCTCTTGTGACAGACTTTAGCCCAATTTTAGAGTTATCTTTAAATTATATATATCTACTGTTTTTATAACTAAAAACTTTGTAGAGCTCAAGGCTTTAAACCTTTTTTAATGAAATTTAAAGGTACTTTTCAAATTCATACAATTCATTTTACATTAAACCTCAGTTTTTAGTGAATACCATTCAGTCCTAGGAAACTTTATAAAGTCAAGGTTTTAAACTACCTTTTATAAAATTTCAAGATATTTTTCAAATTCATACAATTCACTCTACTTTAAACCACAGTTTTTAGCGGATATCATACAGTCCTTGGGAGCTATCAAATAGGATCTTGGATAACAGTCTAGACTGCGTTGTGGCTTAGATCTTATTACAATTCATGTGGCTGCACAAGCACACAGTTGCGATATGTGACAAATTTGGAATAGTTCTTTAGTTAACAGCTAGGTTTTAAGAAACAGATAGGAATTCTCTATATATCAGCATTAAGCTGTTCTCTCCTAAATTCCAACTGGTAAGATGTGCAGTCAATATGTGTAATTACGATGCTCCAAGCCGAGTAATTTGCATTTTATAATATTCAATAAAATAGGAATACATTTCTCTGTTGATGCTTTTTCTGATTGCTTTGTTGTGACACAAAATTTGAAATTAGGAGTTGCAACTAATGCAAAAGGCAACTAATAAGTAGACTGGAGCACGTGCAGGTACATCTTTTAGTTGCTTTGTTCTGACACGATTTTTGATGTTAGTAGATGTAACTAATGTTAAAAGGCAACTAATAAGTAGATTAGAGCATTTTACTTATGGATCAAAATGCTTCTCTTTAAAAAGCAGTACCTACTACATCAGGTCAAATGTGTATGTAAGAATCATTGCTTGCTAGATCTAAGCACCTTGCCTTATCTACTAGATATATGAGATCTTTGAATGTCTTTCTTGGGTTGTCCTATTGGCCGTTGATGTTTGTAGTATACCCTATGTGTACCTTTGATTCCCCTTGCATGTTATGGTGTACAAAAATTTTTGTTGCCTCTTTGGTGCTAGCTCTTGCATGTTGTTTTGGGTTGGTGTACGCCGATGGAATATATAAGGTGGATGTTGACTCCACCACTGAGGTAGGTGTTTAAGACTTGGCAGCGGGGCTTTGGTGTTTTGTTCCATCTATTTAGGGCTTTGGTGTTTTGTTGCGGGGCTTTGGTGTTTTGTTCCATCTATTTAGGGCTTTGGTGTTTTGTTCCATCTATTTAAACTTTTGTGGATAAGATATCCTTTATAATTATACATGTCTTCCATGTGCTAAGTGTACGTGTTATTGTAGTTTTATTGGTCTACAAACTATATTATATCTTTCTCATGGACAATAGATTGTTGTAGTTATTGATTTATCTTGTTCTGCTGATACCTTATCTCTTGGTAACAATTGGACTAAGCAATTAGGGGAGGTAAATGATGTGATTGTCCATATTTGATAAGTAGATGTAGCCGTGATACCTTATATCTTGGTAAAAATTGGACTAAGCAATTAAGGGAGGTAAATGATGTGATTGTCGATATTTGCGACATGTAGATGTAGTTGTATGGAATTTTGGCGCATCTTGCTTTGGTGGTTGTATTAGTTTTAGAGCCTCTTTTATCGGGCATATTTTTTGTGATAAAACGAAAACCTCCTTGTTGTGGGCAGCCAAAACTCCTTTGACTTGATAAGAGGCAAGAGAATTGTCTAAAAAGTAACCAATTTGCTAGCAAGACCTAGAGCCATTCCCATCCGCTTCCTAATCTTACGAGACATTTTTTAAAAAAACCAATCAAAACATTACTTCATATGTATGCCAACATAATTCAAAAAGTTTAAATTTGAAATGACTTTTCCTTTGTCTACTTCATTAAAACCAAGTGTCAAGACCCTAGTGAGGACTTTTGGGTACAACATAGGTATAATAGTTGGATTTTGGGCTTGCTTATCTTAGATCTAGATAGTTTGTACCACATTCATGACGAAATTCGTAATGACTTTTCCTTTGTCTATTGCATTAAAACCAAATGTTGAGACCCTAGTGAGGATTTTCGGTACAACATAGGTGTAACAACTTGATTTTGAGCTTGCTTATCATAGATCTAGATAGTTTGTACCACATTCATGACAAACTTAGGTTTTGCTTTAACAACATTAGAATTATCATTTGCAAACATTTGATTGCAAAAATATAGATCATATGGGAGAACAAGTGGTTTGATTGCACCCCTCGTGGTGGCATCCACATTACATGGTAATGTGAATGACTAGAGCAAACGATAGTGGAGTAATTAAGAAACCTTGCATAATACATCAATTCAAAATTTTCAAGAAACTACCCATTGATAGAAATATACTATGAAGCAATAGAGAATAAGGTATCAATCATTTTGTAGAACTTTTGACCTAGCCTACAGTTTTCCAAGATTAAAATTATGAACTTGAAATAGACTATTCATACTCCTTTTCTAGATCCATGTTGATAAGGACATAATCTTGCTTGTTGGTTGGTGCATAATAAATCTCAAAGATAATATTCACCATCATGAATGTTCTTGCTCAACACAAATCCATATTGCCTCCTATGCACTAGCTTGGCAATAATGCATTAACCCTAATAGCCATGGTCTTAGCACTTAATTTATATGGGACATTCAACATTGTAGGAGGGCACCTTAGTGATTGGGACTATCTTCCATGCACCCTTTGGAATAAGCTTGGAGCCAGTAGCTTGAAACTGAGTTAGTAGACGATAGATCCATGGCATAGACATCCCATTCAAATACATGAAAGTTCGATGGGAAACCCATATGGTCCAAGAGCCTTACCTTTCTTCAAGGCCCATGGGTTTGGCTGCTTAGTAAAGTTCCTCTTTAGAGAAAGGACATCTTAAACGCAAGGCCATGTTAGCGTCAACCCTCTCTTCCATGCATTCCATAAGGACTACACTCAAGAATAGTATTCAAAACCACCATCAAATTGCTTACTAATAATGGCAGGGAGATGATTATGGAAGACATAAGATTTTGTCTTCTTTTGTGATTACCCTCCCTTCTCCATCTTCAATCATCACCAGCACCTCCTTTTGCTCAATTCTACAAGAGGCAAGATACATTGTAAAGGTGCCTCCTTCGTTATTGAATGTTCAAACCTCAATTATACATGAATAATTGCAGTTCTATGGTGTTGCCAATTCCTGATAAAATCTTCAATGCTTGGTAGGAGATGAATCAATGTACCATCACTAGGCATGAGTAGAAGAGCATCAAGATAGTTCTACATTTTTGAAGTTAATCAGGCAGTTTTCACCCTAACTTAGCTTGATTTCTTCCATATTGTTTGCTTAATAATGTGATACTTTCATGAAGGACTTTCAATTAGCTGCCAAATCTATTGTTGATTTCCTTCATAAGGCCAACTAAGTAATTATTGTGCCTAAGAAAACTTGTGTCTAGCATGAAGGGAGGTGGCCCTTTAATTATTTGTCTATTGCATATCAACATGCATGACATCATCACAGGGACATGGACACACAAGAGGACATTCGATAGTACATGACACTTTAGATTTGGGGATATCCAATGTGCTTCTTGATTAAGGTAGAACTTGTCCAATTTGGGTCCTCGCCATGTTGAGTTGAGATGCTTGTTGTGTCATATAAGACGTTTACATGCAACATTAGGTGAGATTCTTACATCGACCAATCGAAAATGCTCAATGATGGATCCCATGCTTTTTTCAAACAAATCATGTAACTTGAGCCATGTGATCGATCATTCATGTTGGAAGTCATGCTCTAGTCACCAAAAAAGATGGTTGCTTCACTTATGGATTGAAATCTAAGCCACAACCACTTTTTCTCTTGCATGTAAGAAACATTGGGAGCATAAATAGTGATGTAATACGAGGATTCCCCACTCACTCCAATCCTAATTCCTAACATGGAGCCATCCTCGTCCTTAAGGAGTAATGATGCACTAAGATACTCTTTATAGCTAACAAAACATCACCCTTCCCACATGTCATGGCATTTCTAAAGAAGCAATATCCATCTATAGCAATTTCTAAGGATGTCTATGGACCTAACTTAGTTTCATGAAATCTAGACAAATCCGATTTGCATCGTTTGATCAAAGATACCACCTCTAGTTGTCTTTCTTTGCAATAGATTTGTCTTGTGTTCTAGGTGAGAATAGAGACTTTCTTTGATAGTTTGTCCATAAAAGTGAGGGAGTTAGCTTTGGCCAGAGGCTCACTAAAGGAGCATATATGTTAGTAAAGGTTTGATTGCCCTTCGCCAGCTTCTTGATCGAAATCTTGATTGACTTTGCCTTCTCAACTTTATCCCAACTTGTATCAAGAAGGGAAATTTTCTTTACTAGCACTTTTGCTCTCACCTTTTGCCTCCCTAGTTCTAGTGGGGTCAATGAAGAGTTCTAGCCTCAATACCATTAGTCTTTTCATCTTTTCATCTCATTGTTGAAGCCTTCGATTGATTTCTTTGATGAGGATGCCATAAAATGCTAGTTAGACTTCTTTGCAACCTTCTCAGTTGCTCTTCAACATTAGGAGGGTCTCTCTTGGACACATTGTCAGCGGGATAACCATTATCAAGTTTTTACCTTTGTGGACATGCATGAGCAAAATGGCCAGATTGCTTGCACACATAGCAAACATTAGGAAAGTTGAAGGTTTTGTAGAATAGGGTGAGGCCATGCTTTTCTTGAAATTCTAGTGCTTTTGGAGGCTTCATCCTTCTATCCCAAAGAAAGCATGGTCTCTTCTAACCCTATTCACCCATAGGGTTAGAGGGAAGGGGAGGCACATAAAGCACTTTATCTAGAGTGGCATCAATAGCTATGACCTCTAATTCAAACACAGTATGTAGACATGGAGACGAAACCCATATAGGACATTCAGAAAAGAAGCATTTCATGGGGTGAGAACATGGTAGACCATGGAAATATGTGAGCTAAATTGCCTCTAAAACCAATAGAGCATGATAATATCCAATTCCTTTCAGCCTCTAAGCCAATTAGTACTAATAAAAACCCTTACCAACAAAATGGTAGTAAACAAGGTTGTAGTGTCTTGATAAGTGTTGCAAAATCATGTGGAGAACCATGTGGAGAAGCTTTATCTGATGGAATCCTTCTCATAAAATAAAAATACAAACCAACAATAGAAAAGACATAATATGTTTGACATAGGGCCTCCATTGGAAGCTCCATTTCCACCTTATGCACTTGTTTTAGGGTAGACAACAATGTTCATCCTAGCATCGCTCATCTTATGCATATTAGAAGGAAAAACTTGAACAATAGGATGTATATCTCGAACCTTATATTTCACAAGGCATAGATTGGAACATCCATTTCCCCATATGTGCTTGCTTTTTGCACCTTAGCTTATGCAACATTCTTAGCATAGGAGTCCTCACCTGTCCATTTGGTGTGCATATAGACTTAGCAAGGATCAAATGCGACGTGTGCTATCGTGTCAAGGCAGTTTCTCACCAAATGTTCACACTCTCCGAGTCCTAGCCAACTAGAACTAGATCTTTGAGTTAGTGAAGACCAAGAAGTTTGTGCTTTCTCTCTAGAAGCATCCCATATTTAAAAATCCAGGAACAACAAAATTAACATAGGATTTTCTACAATGACTACAAAATTTAATGTCCATTACTTCGTAACACAATAAGAAAATAGGATGCATTACAAGAATACAAATAATGTAACACAAAAATTCACCTATAGCTAGTGTGTACTATATCTAAATGGACGTTTACAACAAATGCACCTTACGTTTGAATGTATTGTCGACATGGTGTAGCTAAGATCTTGTAATTGAGTGGGCAAAATTTTGTTGCAACATGAGTACTAAGCATTAAAGATAAGTTCATGTTCATCTTTGTGGGTTAGGTATGTTTTTATTCTTTGTTGAGCTACTTAGAAGACAAAAAAGTGGAATGATTTAGTAGGTTCATGCATGTACAATTGTTCTCCAATACATATTATTTTCACTTATTTACTTTTATAGCACTATACAAGTTGTAAATATGAGTAACTCTTTTAATTATACATACTAACAATGCACACTATTATTAAACTGTATTCTTATATTATGTAATATTCTTTTTCTTGATTGAGATCCAATACATCTAGTTACACAATGTTTTATTCTATGCCTCCCACCTATCCAGCTCATAGATGGTTCACTTGTGCACATTGTTCTCAATGGTCTTCCTTGTCTTACATGTGTTAATTGGAGATTGATACACACAAGTTGATCAAAATGCACATCATCATCCTATTTGAGATTTATGTTGATACTTGTGCATTCAACTACTAGCTACATAATACATTTTTCCATATTAACATATAACACCATCATTCATCATATATTTAGTTAAGCCCTATTCCATCTTAATGGCCAAGCAAATTATGCATCTAATTAATGGACATGGTCCAAAGGTGTAGACTAGAGCCTCATCCCCATTGGTATTTGATGTGAAATTTTATATGTTTATCTTCTTTATTGTTGATTCACTAAACAAGTAGATAGGCTCTAGGACAACAGTCTAAATCATGAATGAATGCAACCCTTCGAGTGCCACCAAAGTCTCAATGCAAAAGTGTGGGGACATAGGTAACTAACATTTGCATTAACAGGCATAAGGAAAAGAAAAATGATTTTGCCAATGGGGTCATGGCATAGTGGATCGTGTGTGGGTTGAGTTCAATGAGTATGTGAGTTTGATCCCTACATCCCGCATCCTCGAAGGTCCAAATCTACTTGCATCCCCAAGAGCAAAAGAATTCTGTGTTACAGGTGGAGCTCCTACACACAACCAAAAACTTTGTGTTGGGTTAAAAGGAAAGCTCCCATGCATAAATGATAGGAAAAATTAGAAATGAAAAAAATAATTTTGCAAAAGAAAAAAACATGAAATTTCTAAACAGTACAAGCTTTATGTGTACTTAAATAGGGTTTGAGAAAAGAATGGAATGCAAAACTAATTTTATGTGTGTGTGTGTGTGTGTGTGTAATGCCCTTAAATAAGGAATTTTTTTGAATATCTATACTATCCCTTATTCATGATCTATCAAGGCAAAAACCAAACCTGATGTAATGGTTTCTAGGTCTACATGATGGAAATCATACAATGATGGCCAAACTGAAAATACCTCTACATAAAAGATTTGAAAAGTAAATGACTTAGTAGATCCCAAAAAAGTGAACAATCAAATTAAACATTAGAGGTGAAATGTATACAAAAAACGACTTAGTACATTGAAGCAAAGAACTATTGATGCAAATGAGTTGGCGAGTTTGCTATACCCAAATATGGAAGAGAGTAGAGGTCACAAACTATTGGCTCACCAAAAATAGCTACATTTATTGTTAGTTGAATGGGAGAGAAAGTGGAGGCCAATTACAAGTCGAAGGGAGAGTTGGCAAGTTAACCAAAACATGCTCATTTTTTGGTAGACGAATGAGAGAGAGAGAGAAAGAAAGAAAGAAAGAAAAAAGAAAGTTATATTAACGTCTTCTAAAGACCAAAACTGGCCTATGAGACAAATTGTGATACAACTGATGAGGTCCAGCTATCCAAAATAAAAGTGCTGAATGAAAAGCTAAAAACTGGAAACTGAAAATACGGTGTTGTGAGTGTGATAAGTGTCGTGTATGTGTATGTGCGTATGTAGCTCTGGTACTCCAGATAATGGCTACAAAAGGGGAACAAATGTCGGCTGTGATAGGGGAACAACTGTCAGCTGTGATAAAGTGGTGCGATGTGTATATGTAACAGATGCAGGGAGATATACTATCCTGGGATGTAGTAGTAGTCGTCGAAGTCGCTAATAGCAGGTGATCCCTCCTGGATGCAGGATGTGGTACATCGGCGGTGGAGAAAGAGCAAACTGGAGATCTGAGATCCAATGTTTTGAGTGTCGTCGGATCTCAGTCTGCTGTCGATGTAGATCAAGAATCCTCCGGATCTCCTGTCGGTGTGGCTGTGGGGAGGGAGGGAGAGAGAGAGAGAGAGAGAGAGAGAGAGAGAGAGAGAGAGAGAGAGAGAGAGAGAGAGAGAGAGAGAGAGAGAGAGAGAGAGAGAGAGAGAGAGAGAGAGAGAGAGAGAGAGAGAGAGAGAGAGAGAGAGAGAGAGAGAGAGAGAGAGAGATCACTTTAGTGGCTAGATGGGAATTTGGATATCCATTAATGAAAGTCCATGCATCTTGGTGTGTGCATGTGTTTCAAGGCCCACTTACATAAGCAATACATTTCTCAATGTATGTTTGCTTCAGTGAGCAGTTTGAGAGGTGAGCTTATGATTCTAATGTGTTTGGCCTTAGTTTGGTTTCAATGTGCTTGGCATTTGTGCATGATAGGTTGAGGAATAGCCAAGGCTATTGTGTGAGTGGTAGAAACACACATTGAGGCACACTACATTCATTGTAGGTTAAACACACACATTCCAATCACAAGTGATTGTTGATGCAAGCTCCACATGTGGCATACCACATCAACATCAATTGCTCCTTCTCACCTTGTTGTTGAAGAGAGCTATGAGGTGCCTCTCACCTTGCTATTGAAGAGGAGATGAGGTTCGAGAGGGTCCTTTAATCCTAATCCACAAGCACCACCTCAAGGTGCTAGTTGTAATGAAGAATTGCACAGTATTAGTGAGTGTGACATAGAAGCTTCTAATGGAGTCCATATAATGTTAGTTAAATTAATGGAGTCACCATAATAAAAGGCAGTGAATACATCCATTGTATCCTAATTTTTAAGATTATTTATTAAATAAGGGAGATAATAAAAGGGGAGCATTGCCTTATAAGCATGCCATGTCCCTCCTAGATGAGAAAGGTCACCTCTCCAAGGTTTTTACCACCTATAGGTGACATCTATTTTGCACACACCCGTATTGTGTCCAAAACAGATATTTGCATCGTGTCATGTTACTAGTGCGTAGAGAAGAGGGTTGCTAGACCTCAATGCAAGTGTGCCACATTTACTCATCTAACTCCAACACAAATCATGCATGATCAACTTTCTCACTTACATTTTTCAAAGAATCCACTTGGACTAGCCCTTTTTTAATTTTTGCATGGTGGTCATCTTTGCAAAACATCCAAACACATGATAATTTTCGCACAATGGAACATCCAGATTTAGCCAACTTTGTTGAGTGTTTGACATTGTTATAAAAAAATTTCTCATCTTCATAAGAGCTTTCCAAAAAGCATATGTTTGAGGAGATTAATCTCATTGTCACCATAAAAGTTCTTACCATTGCAAGGTTTAGGAAGTAAAATGAACCTTAGAATTGTGGAAGGAAGGAAAGTTGAAGAATGCGCTACCACTTGAGGTTGACTTTATTGAAACTCAAAAAGCCTAGTGTGCCATAAGCCATTGCATAGGCATAATGCTCAATCTATAAGATGGAAAGCTTAAATCAATGGAGAAATGATGTATATCAAAAAGCAAAGAAGCTAGATAGATTGAACAAATTGTGCCTGAAAATACAATTTAATATGAGAGAAGGAGATGGTAAAATTCATGAATTAAACATGAAGGAAAAAATATAGTGATTGGAGTAGACGAGGATTACAAAAGAAAAAGCTAAATGAAGTGTTAAATATAGAAGATGACATGAGTTGCAAAATGATATTTAAACTTTGTAGAAAAATACAAAAATAGTCACACTCCATACCAAATGCTATGATATCTCTTATTAAAAATTTGCAAGCACTTGATTATCTTTAAAAATAGCAAGGGATGTCTCAAATCTCATCTTTAACAAATGTACTAAATTTGGTTTTTTGCATATCTTTGACTATGATAAAAACTTATAAATAGGTATATGCACCATAAAAGTCAAGAGCCTTCCCAATGCTATCCAAAAACACACCTAGGCTTAGTTACGATTAAGGTATCAAGGATGGAAGAATTAAGTTTTATTTTCAAAAGAACGAGTATTTGCTCATGGTTGTTGACATATTTGGTCATATCACATAACAAGATAATAGGCATGGTATGCTTCTTAGGTAGCCAATTACTAGGGCTAATGATTGCTTGCATGCCAACTTTTGGTTGGTTTTGTAAGAAAAATAATATGATCTTTCAAATGTTTGGATGTTGTTGAATCTTTTTTTAAAATTTTTGAAACTTTTACTAGTCTCTTAAAACTAGAGGTCATAGTCATTACTCTCATATGTCAAGGTTTTGTCCTTCTACTACATGTTATTCCTTCCTTCCACATTTTGGAAAATGTAGAGAAAAGAAGGCATGGTGCAATTTTTGAATTGCTAGCTTCATTAGGTACTTTGTAGGAAGAATGTACTAAGTACTTCATTAACAAAGTTGAAAGCTTTAGCTTGTCCTACTTCATAAGCCATAGATCTTATCATACATCATGAGCATCCCATTTCTTATGATAAAGATACAATTCACTTGATTTTTCTTTCCATGTGATGTCTTGCATGTGAAATCTTGTAGTTTGAAATTCCTAGGCCCCACAATGCTCTCATTCCTTGATGTTGTGTTTGATGAATTGAGTAGTTTGGTACTCCCCTATTAATATGATACATGATACATTCATAAATGTTATTAGAAAGGAGTTGTAAAGAGATGTACAAATTAGAGTTACAAATAGCTCAAGTAGTGGCATTATTCTTATAATTCTAGTGGCTATGGAACTGGACAACTAAGAGCACATGTTGAAGGCTCTAGAATGGCGAGAAATTGCATGAACTTATGAGCTCAAGGTTGGTGCCAAATAGGCTAGATACTCATGCTTAAGGGAGCACTAATAGTCAGCTACATGTTGATGATATTGATGGTTAGTCAATGACATTAGTGACAATAGATATTGAGCAACAACTGCACCTTCTATACATCATGCATACATGATGAATGTGTTGCAAGAGAAAGATCCTAAGAGGTTCAAATATGTAGTAGAGGATCCATAGTAGATATATGTTGTTGATGAGGACATAAATGCCTTGAAATAGTAGGGTCATGTGTGGACTTCCCTAGAAGCAAGAGCTTTCTACAAGCAATAATATCATTGGATGTAAGCAAGTGTACAAGATTACATCACAATTTAATATTGTATATGGCAATATGAATAGAAATAAAGCTCACTTAGTTGGAAAAAGTTATGCTAGCAATATGATATTGGCTATGATGGGACTTTCAATTTGGTGGCTAAGATGGCTACTACCACATAGTGGTAGCATTGGCCAAGGCCAACAAGTGGAAATGCACTAAATGGATGTGAAGAGAATGCATTTTTAAATGCTAACTTGACCAAGGAAGTGTGCACATAGCAAGGCACTAGATATGAGGATGAGAGCTACCCCAACAAAGTATGTGTGCAAGGAAATCTATGGATTGAAAAGGCAACACAAGCTTGTCATGGTTGCATTAGTTATTTCTAGTAGTTAGACATTCATGCATGCCCATTAGATATGTTATTATTTTCACTAGTCAAGGGGAGTGATAAAGTGCTTATAATTTTGCATGGGGTTCTAGTCATTACAAGAGAAAATGAGAAATTGATTGCTTAGGTGAAAGCACAGTGGTAGCAGGGGTTTGAGGCTGGTTTTAGACAGAGGCGGTAGCACTACAAAACATGACCAACCTTCCACCTCCTTTGTGTGAATAGTGAAGCTAGAGGCAATTTTCTATAAGAAGGTAAAGATATGTTTTTTCTTAGTGCCAAGGCTCTTCCAAGGGGGAGAGGTTGGTAGAAAGAGGATGGGTTCAGCCAAAAAAGGAGGGAAGTCTCAGCCATTTGAGGGGATGCCACATCAAAAGCACGCCCCTTTGATATATATATGCCGCCGCCGCTTGTCTGAACCCAGCCTCCTGAGATGAAGGACGTGATACTACTTAGGTATTACCTTAGAATCAAAGTGGTGAAATAATGTATAGTTATATGGATGTTGTAAAGACAATATACGCTAGATATACTTGCAAAAGTATGCCATGATAGCATCCAAGCACATGAGTACATCAATGCATCCATGTTTTTAGTGCATGATGGTGATGAGGTTGAGGATTTGAGCATATATGCAAGCACATTACCTTAGCATTGCATGTATGTACCTCAATTGTGTAGTTGGTGTCATAGACTCACCCATGAAATCTCACTTGGGTGTAGTATATAAGACCATGCACTATTCCAGATATACATTGGGATATCGATTGCATTATAGGGAAAATGTAGAGCCCATGCTTTATGCATACATATATGCCAAACATACATTGGGATATGGATTGCATTATAGGGAAAATGCAGAGCCCATGCTTTATGCATACATATATGCCAAACATACATTGGGATATGGATTGCATTATAGGGAAAATGCAGAGCCCATGCTTTATGCATACATATATGCCAATCGAGGAGAAATTGTAGTGATACCAGATTGATGTTAGGCTAAGTATTTAGTTATAGTTGCTTTGAGGCTAGATACAAAGGGTTCACAATTACATAATGTAAGACCCTATGGTTATTTAGCTTGCTAGAGCGGATTGGGAATAATGTGTGGATCTAGTACCTCTTTATTGTGATAATATTAGCATCATCATTCTTGCTAATAACCCAATGTTTCATGCTCGCACAAAGGAAACACATAGAGATCAACTACCACTTTATCATGAGAAGGTTCTTAGTGGAGTAGAACATATGTCTACAAAGTAGGTTTGCAAAGTCTTTACAAAACCATTAACTCGAGTGTAATATAAAATTTGGACGATTGTTTGGTAGTTATAAGAAACTAATCATTAACATTATAATCAAAATAACATTAGATTTAATGCTCCCTCTTTTCTCAAAAGAAAGTTAATAGGATGAATAGTACATTATATAGGATCATTTCAAGCCTAAAGAAAACTATTAGGCCATGGCTTGATACATCATATTTACCCTTGTCTATGGTTTATAACTTAGTCTATGTTGTGTCTTTATGTGAATAGAGAATGCATCACATGACATATAGTTATTAGTGGCTGCTATAGGAATGGCTTGAAGAGAAACGTTAAATCTATCATTTTGCTATTCACAACTTAATGTACGAGGGGATTTCATGAATACGAAATTACTTTGATAGCTTATGCCATCATTCTGTTATGTCTTTATGACTTGTTTCAGTCATATTCTTTGTTATCTACCTCTATTATGCTCTCATAATTGTTACATCATGTTTCCTTATGGTTTTATAGTGATATTTGAGTTTCATGTTCATTTCTTGAAGCAGTGAGTTTGTTGACCACAATACCTGCAGTAGTATGCTATATTTCCTCACACAAAAAAGTAGCCCTATTATGGATGAAGGATGACAAGTAGGAGCATTTGCAACCCTAGATGAGGAAGGAGAAACAATCTATGCAAAGGGTTATCAAGATGTGGGTACCTCTGGAGGTACCACTACAATATATCATTCCCCTATTTAATGTTGGGTAGAACAGTCTTGCTACATACTTTTGTAGTGGTAACTAGGAGATATTTAACTTTCAATCCTTTATTGCGATTAAGAAGGGCAAGAAGATAGCCCACAATCAACCTGAATCCACCAGTCTCAACAATCCTAGGCTTAGGGCTTCTAAATTTTCTGGGAAGAAGAAGAGAGACATGGAATGCCATGTGGCTCAATTTGAAACAAGATAACTTGCCAATGGCTTCAATAATATGTATGGGGATTAGGTAAAGACTTCAATTAATTTTTGCAATATTTAAGTATAATACCATCGATTGGTATAGTACATAGGGTAGTTGGTATGGTGGCAGATGGCAATGAGAGTAATATTGTTGGGAACACAACTTTAGAAGCTGCTATTATTGAAGCATTAGGGGAGTTTTGAGGTCTCGAAAATGCCTTGTAAGAGATCCTAGAGAGAGAAAAAAATTTAAGAAATAAAATCATTTTATAGAAATTTTAAAAGGTTTATATTTTGGTAAGTTAAAATATCAAAATTCGTTAATAAGTCATTGTCGTGATATTCTCATGGTCACATCAAACCTAGAAATCTAGGTCGCCATAAAGTTGGCAAAGGTTGTCATAATGAAGATCTTACCTCTCCTCATTAAAGTGAAAACTAATATTCAATTTGAATTTTGGTGGATACTCGATTGCCTCCCTCCATCGTTTCTCTCTTCTTTTTTTCTCCTCCTTAGTAGTATCTTCTTTGTTTTCATTCTTGCTTCTAATCATATCCTTAGCTATGGATCAATCACCCAATGATATCTGTAACTCAGCTATGGATCAATCATCCAATGATCTTTGTAGCTCTCATAAAAGGCCTCTCTATCATCTTCATATTGAGTTGGATAGTGAGTATGAACCAATAAGAAAGAGAACAAAATCTATCACGGTTACAGAGTGTATGAAACATATACTGAGGTTTGAAGGAAAGAAGCATATTGATCTTTGGTTAGATGGAAAGCTATATCCCAAAGATGCTAGGAGAAATAGCACTCCTCCTTTCTATAATAGCTTATCATTAATGAGGTTTATTGGTGATGGCTACAATGGATTTTTAGGTTATACACTTAACCTTGTTGCAGAAAAGGATATCCTTGGACTAGAGAATCATCTTTTGATGAAACACAATATAGAGTTGTTGAAGAAGCTAAAGGATTGTCAACAAAAAATTCATTCATTGGAAAAGCGTATCAAAGCTTATCAACGAAAGCAAACTTTATTAGGCCTTCGAAATCGAGAAAGAGCTCTTAAAAATATTGAGAATCTCAAACGAGGAGGAGGAGGCTGTGGTAAAAGAATCCAAGCAGCAAGGTATATATTTTTTTAACTTTGAAAATCTTAAATATGGCTTTATTTAAATTACTTGTATTGATTTGTGATGTTAATTTTGCTTAGATCTCTTCTACAACCAAATGCAAGTGAAAGAGATCCTTTAAAAGCAGCTCAGTTTTATTATCATCTTCTTCCTTCAGTAGTTTCAAAGGATATTTTGGAGAAGAAGAAATTTAAAAAGGCAAAGAAACAATGCTTGGAGTCATTTGTAAAGGATCATTCTTTGGATTCTGAGTTAGTATAGAAGACACTGGATAGTATTGGTATCAGTCGAGATGCTTATATACAACTTTTCTAGCTTTTACAATCAAATATGAAGCAAGGACAGGTATGCAATTGCATACTTTCGAAGCCATTTGTGGTTAGGACCATTAGACAGAGAGTTAATAACAAAGTGATGGGGATTCTAGGTGAGCCTTTTCATATCAAGGCTACCTTCAAGGGCAAGAAAAAGGAGGTTACATTCAATGAATTTAACAATATTTTCCTTGACTTGCCTACCCTACAATGCTTAATGATCAAATTTTATGACTTGTCAGGCAGAGGCACAGGGAGTGGCTAGATTTGTGATTAAACTTGATGAAATTGAGATTTTGAAATGTAAAAAATTGGAGAGAATCTCTATCATCTTGATGAATAGAGCACTTTCGTCAGGTCATTGCAATCACTCAACATCATTTAGTGTTCAATCTGAATATAATATCTGGTGGTTAGGAGCATTTGAGGTAGATACTAAGAATTTTGATATATTATATTGGGTTTTTCATCAAACATCAATACCTAATGTTATTCAAAGGCAACAAGCAGGAGAAGAGCTATTTGTTGAAGGATTTGGGAACTACAGGATTGAGTGGCACATAGCTGGTGACCTAAAGACACTCAAATGTATGTATAATGTATCAAAGGGAGCCAACTCGAGATCTCCTTGCTTATACTGCATGTTGCCAGCTGCGGAGTTAAACTCAAGCAATTGGAATAGAGCTCCCTCTAGGCACAATAAGGATCCACAGTTTAAACCAGTCTTGGACATTCCTTTAGCGAATGCCCATATTTGTACACTTCATGCACTTTGCAGGATAATTGAAAAGCTTGTTCATCTCTATATAGGATTTGCATGGAAGCTGAAGCCATTATAAACTAGAACATATGCTATAACAAAGGTTGAAAAAGTTCTCTCTGCAATTGGTTTTCATGGTGGCAATGTTGTTACTGAACCGGATCTTCAGAGGTCTAAGGATGGTAATTGTGTCCCAAAAAAACCATCTATTGGTGGAGTGAAGGCTAGAAGGTTTCTCGGCTTTCATGGGAGACTTGGCAAGATAAACTCGAGAAATGGTGGCTCAACTATTAAATTTAATTAGTGAAAATCCCTACATAATGCAGTTAAGGATCACACTGATAATGGACAAGCTCGAAATAGAAAAGCTAAAGTTTGGGAAACACTAGACAAAGTGTTTTTTTATTGTGATAAGACTGAATGGAATGATGATGATTTCAAAGACTTTAAAAACCAATTGAACCTTTTCAAAAAGGTGATGATGACAGAAGCTTGGGGTGATCAACACTTTACTCACTATATGGTAAGAAGTTTGTATATGTCTGTTTCTTCATTGTCGAACTCATATAATGTTTTTTCATAACTTTCTTTATTTGTTGACTATGTAGCATATTTTATACAACCATGCTCCATACTTTATTAAACAATATGGATCTCTATCTATCTGGTCAACCCAAGATATGGAAAAATCACATTATCAAGAAAGAACAAAATATTTCAGACACACAAGACATGGAGGTGGAAGACACAAAGCCAATAGTTTATTAGAGGTCTTTCAATGGTTCTATCGACAAATCTGGCATGGATTCAAGCTTAAAGAAACAACCACATCAAGTAATACATCATCTTTAGCAAGGACTATACAAATTGTTACCCAAAGAAGAAAATATAGATATTTAAATTCTTGCGCAAAGAAAAGATTTACAGAATGGTTACGAACCAAACAAAGAGTTGGGAAAAGATGGCTTTCAAGAAACCCTTGATCTTTGGCATCTTCTAGTCTGATTGTGTTGCAGAAGAGTCTTTAGTTTCAGACACCTCGACAGGGCCTCCAGAGGAGTCCTTAGTTTCAGGCACCTCAACAGGGCCTTTAGAGGAGTCCTTGGCTTCAGGTAGCTCGATAGGGCCTCTAGAGGAATCTTTTGTTTCATCCCACTCAATAAGACCTTTGTATTTCAAAAACTCTTGTTTCCGATAGCCTGGAAGAAGCTTCAAACTCTTATTATCTCCTACATAAGAGAGCAAATAGGAGCCAAGAACTCCAAAATATCCAACTCTAGATCCACTGTATCCAGGCATGAAGCCAAAAACTCTTATGGCTTCTTCCTTTTCCACTAAAATGATCTTGTCCAAACCTCTATTGAAAACTTGAGATCCAATTACCTTTGAGATAGCTCTCAAAGCCATCATTGGTAGACTTAGAGAGCTTGACAATCTACTATGATATATTACAATTGTTTGACTGTTTAAGTTTCCAATATAATGGCCAAGGCTTTGATTTTTCCCAAGCTTCATTGGCCTAGAGCCCTTGGCCCTTTCAAGAAAGTTGTCCAGATCTTCAATCTCAATCTACACAACAAACCACAACAATATAAGATATAAGATATTTATCTATAATGCATAATAAAGTCTAACATAAACTCAATGGGTAACTTTGAATTATATTTCATACCTTAGGGTGCTTGTCTTCTTCAAGAAGACTATCATCATAAAGATTTATTGAACTCTTGGGTTTCTCATCTGATGGAGATTTCAATCTCTCTTTATACCCTATATCATCAATAAGAAGTCTCTTTTGGACTTGCAAGAACGCTTCTTTTGTAGGTAGCCCCTCATTTTCGTATTCTACGATCTGATTAATACATGTATGTAAGGCTATAGAGATGTCTTGGAAATTCTCTCCCTCAACATCAAGACTTACTAGTGGTTCTTGTTCACAACCTATAAAATTCATGTCATTTTGTCCCCAACATGCAAGGATTGCTAAGCAATAATCTTCTCTAAGATCAAAAGATGTTGAATATCATTTAGCAACACATATCTTTTCTTGTTGATAAGATAAGTGGGAAATGTTGGAACACATGCAAGAGGACCTTCTTCATCAACCTGTGCACTTGGCTCGATCTCCTTTTCTTCCACCATTGTGATATTGTCACTCTTAAACAAACCTACATCAAAACCTTGGACAAGTTGATTCTCAAGATCTTCTTGGAACATCTCCTCATTCTCTTTGACCTCCTTATCCATACTTGCAATATCCTCTAGCTTTCTCTGTTGGGCTATATCTGGAGAAGAATTTTCAATGTATTGAAGATACATAATAAATCCAACATCCTTGTGGATTAGAAGGCATTGGTGTTGATACCTGTGGAAAGGGAGGAAACATGTTTCTATCTTCTTGAATTCCTCATCAATGAGGTTGAACCTACCTAGCAAAGTTGATCTGGCTGTATTGGTGGCTCCCATGACATCATTATAATGAGCAAATCCATTGACTTCTAAACCTTGCACATGTCTATCATAAAAATATATGTACTCCTTAAGTTTATCTTCAAGATCCTCCAATAACTCTTTCAAATCAAAAGGAACATTGAAAATTTCCCTGATATAGCTACACTTGGAAGAATTTCCAGTTGTGTGTAAGAAATCAAAGAGCCTATCATCAGAAGTCTCCATTAGCTCCTCCTGATCCATTCCTTCCAAATATAGCTTTCTCTTTGTCATCTTGACCAACAAAAGATTTATCCCTGCAAACAAATCAGAATGGCAACAATGTCCAATCAAATACGATAGAACCATGGAAAGAGTGTTGAGATATCGAGCTCCACTCGTGATACGCCAGGGTGACCGTTGTGTATTTATGTCACCGACTTGTCAGTTGCAGACGCGGTTGGTACACCGCCCATGAATAATAGCTACATGATAGCTATCCTTATCTATTCTAGTTCGTGGCTCAGTTAGTATGCCACCTTAGTTAGTTGAGTTTGGTTTGAGACCCATATATAGGGTTCTTCTATTTCTTTGTACTTGAGTTCTTTTGGCTTACACAACTAAGAAGAGGAAAACTGTTTTCAGCCTCCACCCTTGTGTGTCTTCCCCCATTGTGCAAGCAAGAAAGCTTCAAGCGAGACTCCTTCCTTCTCTCCCACAATCTTGACATGGTATCAGAGCCTTGTTCGTGATAAGGAGCTCAAGAAAGCAAGCCAAGCTCGCGGTGGTCTGGTAAGAGGAGCAGTGTTGCTTTCATTTTCTGTTTTGGGAGCAGATCTCTGCAGGTAGCACAGCCGGAAAGTGCAGGAGTGCATTGTCTCAGGTTGAGACGCCCTTCGCGGTGAAGCAAGAGGGCAGTATATGCAGCGGGACGGAGCTTTAGCTCTAGGCGACCCTGTTTTTTTGATTTGAGGCCATTTCGGGGCCTGTTTTGGAGGCGGAAGTTTTCTGCACGCACTCAGGAAAAAGCCCTGTTTTATGCTGTGCAACCACTGTTCTACAGGTCAGTGAAAAGTTACTGTAGAAATCGCATCGTATGCTTGTGCGCAGAGACATTGGGAGTTACAGAATCATCCCTGTTGCTTGTTGATGCAAAATCGTCACTAGGAAGTGACTGTGTGGTCAAATACCACTTTCGCCAGTTTTGCAGATTTGCCCTTGTGAGGGTGAAGCTGAGTTTTTGCAGTGACAAAATTTTTCGCAATGTTCTGTAATGGCGTCTGATTCTCTTTCACAGATTGTAACTGAAAAGCTTGACAAGAACAACTTCCAGGCATGGAAGTTTAGAATGATGAATTTCCTTATGGGAAAAGGATATTGGGAATTTGTTGCAGGAAATGAAGAAGAACCAGTTCTTCCTGATGTTCCCAATCAACAGCAAATGCAGGCATTCAAAGCATGGCATGAGAGAGCCAGGAAAGTTATGTACTGGCTGTCTATCAGCATTTCAGACTCTATGATTGTGCATATTCAGGATGCAAGTACGCCAAAGGAGGCATGGGATACTCTGTCAAAGATGTATAGCACAAATACGCAAGCCAGGAAAATGCAGCTCAAGCAAGAGTTGCACAATGTGCAAAGAGAAAATATGAGCATCAATGACTACCACATGAAGGTGAAGAAGATTGCAGATGCACTTGCTTCCATTGGGTCGCCGGTGGAAGATGATGATTTAGTTTCTGTGACCTTGAATGGTCTAGGAAAGGATTATGCACAGTTTCGGACATCCATTTCAGTTCGTGAAAGATTTCCTGATTTTGAGGAGTTGATTGCTCTTCTAATTTCTGAGGAGCAGAGAAATGGTGGTGCATCTTCTTCAGGAGGAACTTCAAAAGAAGCTGTCTTCTACTCAAATGCTGGAAGAGGTAGAGGCAGAGGTAGAGGAGGCCGATTTGGAGGCCGTGGTAGAAATCAGAATATGCAGCAAACTCAAGAAAACCAGTCCTATGGAGGAGGACGTGGTAACTCTAGAGGCAGGGGGAGCCAAAGAGGTCGTGGTGGATGGCAAAGAGGTCAAAATGCAAACAGTAATGTTGAATGCTACTACTGTGGTAAAATGGGTCATATGGCTAAAGACTGCTATAAAAAGCAGAATGACATCATGAATGGAAAACTGCAACAAGGAAATTATGCATCTTCTAGCAGACAGGGTGATGACAAAAATGAGCATTTGTTCATGGTGCAGCACATGAACAATTCTGTGACAAGTGCAGAAGAAAGCAATGATGTATGGTATGTTGACTCAGGTGCATCAAACCACATGACAGGTCATGCAGAATGGATGGAGGATGCAAGGAAAATGGAAAAACCAGGATTTGTGGAGACTGGTGATGATACTGCACATCCTATTGTGCAGATTGGAAAAATTCCCTTGTCTATGCAGGATGGGAAAAAGAAATGCCTGTCCGATGTATTTCATGTCCCGAATATCACCAAGAATCTGGTTTCTGTTGGTCAAATGGTTGAGCAGGGCTTGCAGGTCAGATTTAATCCTCATGGATGCTTTGTTGAGGATATGAAAAATAAAGGTCGCTTGATAGCAAAAGGAAAGAAGAAGGGCAGAATGTTTACATTGGATGCAGACATGTCTGAATTGAGTGCAGCAATGTTTGCACATGGGACCGGTGTAGTTGCAGATATTGATATCTGGCATAAACGCATTGGTCATGTTAACGTACAGCGACTTAAATCAATGCAGGCCCAAAATATTGTTGCAGGTTTGCCTAAATTCAAGGTTGCAGAAATGCATAAGGTATGTGAAGCCTGTCAGTTTGGAAAACAGGCAAGGAAACCATTTCCTAGACATGTTCAAGAGAGTAAGAAGCCATTGGAATTAATCCACTCTGATGTGTGGACTACTAAAGCTGCATCTCTTGGAGGCTGTCATTATTTTGTCAGTTTTATTGATGACTATAGCAGAAAAGTTTGGGTGTAGTTTATGAAAAAGAAAAGTGAAGTTTTTGGGCATTTCAAAACTCTTAAAGCTATGGTTGAAAAAGAAACAGGCCTGCAAGTAAAATGCCTAAGGTCAGATGGAGGGGGAGAGTACCTCTCAAATGAGTTTGCAAGGTTCCTGCAGGAGCATGGCATAAAGCAGCAATATTCATGCAGTCATACCCCACAGCAAAATGGAATTGCAGAAAGAAAAAACAGACATATTGGAGAGGTATCTCGTGCCATGCTCAATGAAAAAGACTTGCCAGATTTTTATTGGGCTGAACCAGTTGCTACAGCAGTCTACATAATGAACAGGACTCCCACTGCAGCAATACATGGAATGACTCCAGAGGAGAGGTATACTGGTAGGAAACCAGATATTTCTCATTTGAAAATTTTTGGTTGCATTGTCTATGTACATGTGCCAGATGAGTTGAGATCCAAGTTGGATCCAAAAACTGAGAAGTGCATCTTTATTGGTTCCTCTCTGCAGCAAAAAGGGTATAGATGCTATAACCCTTCTACTCGTAAGTTTACAGTGAGCAGAGATGTTGTTTTTGATGAGATGAGTAGCTGGTATAAACCAGTAAATGTGATTGATGATGTAGATGCACAAAATGGTAATGCTGCACAAAATTCACAGCAGCAGTCACAAAATGTTAGTGGACCTGGAGCGTCCTCTAGTAGTGGTTCACATTCTTCGCCATGGACAGGCAGATTGAGATCAGGAGAATCTTCTCAAAGTAATGCAGATAGTGGTATGCGGGTATCACGAAAAGGAAAAGAGAAGGTTGATCAGCCCATGTTTGATGTGAATGCAGGTCACTCTTATGTGGATGGTGAATCCAGTGGCTCAGAACAGAGCATTGATGATGAGTTGGGTATTCCTTCTATTGTTACACCTGGAGTAAGGAAGACCATGGATGTTTTGAGAGCACCTGGGAGTGAACCTACTTTGCGCAGGTCTACGAGAGCTAGGTATCCTGTGGATAGGCTGAAATATGATGGATTTACAGCCATTCACTATGCATATATGGTCAAAGTGATACAGGAACCAGAACCCACTTCTTTTGAGGAAGCCATGGGAAAAGAAAAATGGGAGAAAGCCATGGATGAAGAAATGGATGCCTTGGAAGCAAATGCTACATGGGAATTGGTACCTTTGCCTAAAGGTAAAAATGCAATTGGCTGTAAGTGGGTTTATAAGGTGAAGCACAATGCAGATGGTTCTGTGAACAGATACAAGGCAAGATTAGTAGTCAAGGGGTATGCACAAACATATGGCATTGACTATGAAGAAACATTCAGTCCGGTTGCAAGGATGGCAACCGTAAGAGCAGTCATTGCTATGGCTGCATCAAAGGGATGGTCTTTACATCAGATGGATGTAAAGAATGCCTTCTTGCATGGTGATTTGCAAGAAGAGATCTATATGGAGCAGCCACCAGGTTATGTGCATGCTGTTCATCCTGAGTTTGTTTGCAGGTTGAAGAAAGCCTTGTATGGCTTGAAGCAAGCACCTAGAGCATGGTCTGACAAGATAGGACAGTATCTTGTCACTATTGGCTTTCAGATTTCCAAGGCAGATTTCTCACTTTATGTGAGAAAAACAGAGAAAGGTATTATGCTACTTGTCATTTATGTTGATGATTTGATTATGACAGGTGACAGTGATGAAGATATCCTTCATGTGAAAATGCTATTGAAGCAGAAGTTTGAGATGAAGGATTTGGGAGAGCTGCGTTATTTCTTGGGCATTGAGGTGATTAGATCACCAAGTGGGATACAGCTCTTGCAGAGGCAGTATGGATTGGACATGCTGTCCAAATATGGAATGACAGGCTGTAAGCCTATTTCAGTTCCTTTGGAGCAGAATGTGAAGCTGAGCACAGATGCAGGTGAGCTTCTAGAAGATCCTACTATGTACAGACGCATAGTAGGAAGTTTGATTTATATGACTATTACCAGGCCAGATTTGAGCTATGCTGTTGGATTGGTAAGTCAGTTTATGCAGGCTCCAAGGAAACCACATTTGGATGCGGCTAGACGCATACTCAGGTATGTGAAGTCCACATTGCAGTATGGACTATTTTATGAGACTGGGGTTCAGATACAGTTGCATGGATACACTGATGCTGATTGGGCTGGTAGTATTTCTGATAGACGATCTACCAATGGATATGTGTTCTCTTTTGGGAGTGCTGCAGTCACTTGGAGCAGCAAGAAACAGCCTACAGTTGCCTTGTCGAGCACAGAGGCTGAGTACAGGGGTGCAGCAATGGCTACATGTGAGGTAGCTTGGTTGCATAAGCTACTTTATGATATGCATTAGTCTACAGATGGGCCAGTTGTCATTTATTGTGACAACATGAGTAGTATACACTTGGCAAATAACCCAGTCTATCATGCTAGAACAAAGCACATTGAGGTGCATTATCACTATGTGCGAGAGAGGGTTTTACTAGGTCTTATTGATCTAGTTTATGTCAGCACAGAGGATCAGGTAGCTGACATATTCACGAAGGCATTGGGCGCAGAGAAGCTGCGCAAGTTCAGAGACCTGCTTGGTGTTGGGATTGAGCTCGAGGGGGAGTGTTGAGATATCGAGCTCCACTCGTGATACGCCAGGGTGACCGTTGTGTATTTATGTCACCGACTTGTCAGTTGCAGACGCGGTTGGTACACCGCCCATGAATAATAGCTACGTGATAGCTATCCTTATCTATTCTAGTTCGTGGCTCAGTTAGTATGCCACCTTAGTTAGTTGAGTTTGGTTTGAGACCCATATATAGGGTTCTTCTATTTCTTTGTACTTGAGTTCTTTTGGCTTACACAACTAAGAAGAGGAAAACTGTTTTTAGCCTCCACCCTTGTGTGTCTTCCCCCATTGTGCAAGCAAGAAAGCTTCAAGCGAGACTCCTTCCTTCTCTCCCACAATCTTGACAAAGAGGCCTCAAAATCGCGTTTCACAAGACAAAAGATCGAAAAAGGAGAAAATTTTTTATGTGACCAGTGAAACGCGAAAACAGGTGTCCAGAGGCCAAAGCCAGTGAAGAACTCGCGTTTCACCGGACACTACTTGAAAACAAGCGTTATTTCAACATTTGACCAGTGAAACACAATAGTTAGGAAGACATCACTAACCAGAGACATTATTTCGCGTTTCATCGGTCAATAGATTCAGAACAAGAAGAGAAACATGAACTATGAATTAATTCTATTAAAATACAAAAATTTGTGATAAAATCCTTTCTGAAAGTGCCATGCTCCTTTTGAAAGACACAAAACACATGACATCTGTGATTTTTCAAGTGTTGTTAAAAATTCTTTCTATACTAATCAATGAAATTTTGTTCAGATACTTGTAATAACAAAATTTTGTTACCTATCAGAAATTGTTGAAGTGCTCTTCAAACAGGAAGCAAGGACCTTGAAGACAAATTAAAGCAAAATTTTGGGAGAAAGAAAGACAATATCGGAGAAGATGATTTTGAAAAGCTTTTATATTAATATTGTGTGTTTAGAGTTTGATTAATTGTCAAATGTGTGTTGATAGCTCCAACGAAAAAGTTAATGTAATGATGGCAAAACAAAGGCGACCGCAAATTTCGAGGAAATTTCCAATATTTCGGCATGCATGAAATATCTTAGAATACATGCGCATGTGTTCCACTTAACACACTGCATGAAATATCTCAGAATACGTGCGCACGTGTTCCACTTAACACACCGCCAATTAATGCATGTACCATCAATTTTTAGAAAAGTCCCCCAATAAAGGGAAACAACGGCCAAATTTGTTTCACATTTTTGTGGTCATGCAGCACATTTTTGCATTTCATCGGGAGTTTTTTTAAAAATTGGCTTTGATTCGCGCTTCAAAATCCATGTCTGTAAGGTAAGCTGATACCAGTGTGAAAAAGTATCTTTCTTTTCATGTCTTATGACATTGCTTCTAGGGTTTTGATAGTATGGAGCTTATAGGTAGTTGTCACTTTTATACTTGTTTTTTTTGTACCAGCATAACATTGTCGTGTGAAACGCGATCAGGGTCTTCGAGCTGTGGTTGTGAAGAATGTATTCGCATTTCACCAGGCTTATTCACAAAGTTGGTTTTAAACGGACTTTTTCCAGCAAAGTGCGAGACAAGGTATGGTTTTCTACACTTTTCCTTTGACTCGCGTTTGAAAAGTTCATGTCTGTGATATAACCTGGTGGTAGTATAAAGAATTATCTTTCCCTTAATGTTTTATAACATTTCTTCTATGGCTTTAATGGTGTAGAGATTGTAGGTAATTGTTATGGTATTCCTTAGGTTAATGTTTTGTTTTCCTTAGTTTTGTTGATTGTTTTGCTATTTATGTGTTGTCAGGTGAAATGCGAAAATAACATGCTGCAAGGAGGTCTCTCTTCTCAAACTCACATTTCACTGGACAAGAAGTAATATGTCTTTTTTTGGCAGATGGCTAGGACTAAAGCAATAGCAAGGAAGGAGAAGATTGATCCTAGGGGTTTAGCATCAAAGATTGATCAATCTTCAAAGCCTTAGAAGCTCTCTAGAAAGTCAAAGCCAAAGAGAAAGTTTTCTCAAAATGTTAGGTGCCTAAGGGAGATTAGGAATGCAATAAAGGCTCTAAACAATGCAATTCCAAAGCTGTCTTTTCAAAGGCTTGTCAGGGAGATTTGTGAAAAATATAGTTTGGATAGTTTCAGATGGACAAGAATAGCCCTTAATTGTATACAAGAAGCCACATAGGATTTTTTAGTTGAGTTTTTTCAAGATTCCTATATTTGTGCTGCTCATGCTCATAGGCTCGCACTCATGGACAAGGACATGGTAATTCTTAGGAGGCTAAGATATAGATTTTCAAAGGTCCTTGAGCCAGTTTCGCTCACTGATGAGAAGACATTTAATATCCTTAATGTGCCCCCAGTTAGGAGAAAGAAAGATGATTTTGGTCCCAAGGTTGAGGATGTGACCCATGAGAGGGATACAAAGCAACATGAAAAAGAGGAGAAAGCTAAAGAGGAACATGCAGATAAATGGAGAGAGTATAGGAGGCAAAGGATTGAAGAAAGGAAAGCAGAGCAACTAAAGCCCTTTGAAAATGAGTTGGCCACCCTTCTTGAAGCAGCTAATCCAAAAGGATTCAATGTGTTTTGTTTCTTACCTGGTGACTTAGGCAAAAGAGTTGAGATTATCTCCTTTAATGCTGCATGTGTTTAGATTCTTAAGGATAAAAGAAGAGAAATAAATGACAGTATTATTCTTACTAGCCTAAGGTATATCTACCCATAATTACTTCTACTTTTTGATATTTTTTTAACAATAAGATTTTTCTTGTTTATACTCACTATTTCTATGCCTTTTCTAGGTGTGTAATGCATGAGTTTCCTTTGAATATGCAACAAAAAATTGAGGTTCTTGATCCATCTATCTCATACTTTATGAGGAACAAGCTTGATACAAGTTTTGTTGAGCAGTGGTTCAATCTGATTGACTTTGATACTTTGGAGCTCCTTATAATTCCATATAATGAAAAGTAAGTGATTCAATATTCTATTAGAGTTTTTGAGATTTTATCCTACTAATTTGTTGAGATATGATTGCTTTCAGTTCTCATTGGAGCTTGATTGCAATAGACTGTGTGAATAAGCAATGTTTTTTAATCAACTCTATGAAAGGAAGCCATGGAAATGCTAAATTGTAAGTTATATTATCCAAGGGCTCCTTGATATTTCAATTCTTTTTTTTTTGTAAGTACTCTAAATTTCAATATATTTTATATATAGAGGTGCAAAAAGATTAATTGAAGAGCTAGAGAAAAGGCCCCCTATGCCGTCTGATTTGCTTGCAACAATGCAATATAGACAAGTTGCGGTAAGTTATTGATTAAAATAATTGCAACATAAGTTTATTCTATGAACTACCATCCGTAAATTTCATAGTTTTACTTTGTGTTGGTGGTTGCAGTGTCCTCATCAGGATGATAGCCATTCTTGTGGCTGGAGGGTGATTGGAAATGCTAGAAGAATGGTTAACTTTGTTTATCTTAATGATGATAAACATGTAAAGGTAATATGAAAGATGCTAAACTTTAAGATAGATATTCATTGCAAATAGTCCATTGATGATAAAAATATAGTCTATTGTAAGAACAATAATGAACTAAAACTCTTTTTCCTATAAATGTGTGATAGTTTTCGAAGGATTGCTATACATCTGAGCATGTTTGGTACGTCTGAGCAAAGCTCTTGAAGTATATAATGGTCAATTTTATACAACCAACAACACAGATTGGTGGGGATTTACACGATGAAGGAGATGCGGTGCCTATAACCACGGAAGGTGAAGCCACAGCTTCAACACCTTTACCCACACCTTCTATACCCAAGGCATCAAAGAAAGGCAAAATGACTCCTAGAAAGGATAGTTCTCGAAAAAAGAAATAGCTTTGCCATATCGCCTTGTAAGCCTTCATATATAGAAATTTGTCCTTCAACCCTTGTATATCTCATAGAGATGGCAGATAGACATCTGTTACAAAATTTATACATATATTTTATATTGACAGTAAAGATATCTTTTCTTGAATGTCCTTGCAGTGTATATTCTTTTTTCTCCTTTTCGATATCTGCAAAAAATAAATTACAAATGTTTGTTAGTTAGGAAGTGAGATCTTGATATACATCTAAGTAGATATAATATGATGTGAAAACTTACTCATTTCTTGTCAAGTTGGAATACAAAGGAGCATGGTAATTCAATGTCTTCATTTTGTAAATCCATCCTCACTTGATATAGCGTACATGATTTTCTGATCTTTAAGATTGCAATAATATCCTCATTGAACCAAATATCAAGATCCGCTATAGGATCTTTGCTAAAATCATCAAGATTCTGGTCTAAAGCAACTAGACTATTACCAACAAAATGCCATCGACTATAGTAAAAGCTAAGGATAAAATTTTGAGTAGCAATCATATATTTACAAGCTATAGAGTCTTGATCTATCTTACATATAATTTTTCCTTCTGTCCTTGTATCCCATCCTTCATCAACAAATTGCATGACATGATCTTATGTTAGTCTCTTCACTGAAAGCATGGTTTTTGTTCTTCTTATCTCCATATTAGAGAAGAAATCAATAAATATATTAATAGGCATAAACAAAGTAACTTTGCTTATGCTACTTGAGATATTAGATTTTAATGCTTTCAGGATCTTAGAAAATATCTTACATCTATAGCCCTCACTAGTAGCTGGACTTGGCAAAGGCCACTCAAAACTTGAAAAATTTGGCAAAGGAAGGAGGTTTATTGATCCCCATTGGCAACGCCACATAGGAATAACATAAGAATGGTCATAAAAGAATATTCCATTCTCTGCAAGCTCTGTCTTCTTTCTGCCTCTATACATTTCTTCTCCAATTGAACCATGTATAACATCAATAACATCAACAATAGACTCCACTGGTTGCCATTCCTCAAGATTAGAGGGATAGACATCTACAAGACAAACAAATATTATAATGGAAAAACCTAAACCATGTTTAAGAAAGGAAAAAATTTAAGAATCAAATTCTTACAATTTGGTTCATGCATTGGAAGCTTTGAAGATCCAGGTTCCAAACACAGCTCTCTATGCATGAACACATGTTGCACTACTACCTCTTTGATGCTATTCTTATTTGCTCCAAGCTTAAAATCTCGGATTCTGCCCTTCCAAGCAGAGATAAACGGGCTCTCATGTCTTTGCCTTTTTCCACGTTTTGCTTGTTACATGGTGATCCAACTACCTTTGCTAATGATAGTAGGAATCCATCTTCTATCAGTTTGGAATTAGTTAAACATTGATATGGATGTGGTTTGGGAGCTTGGACGCCTTGTTGAAGGTCGAATTTCTGTATCCATGGTGAGAGAGAGAGAGAGAGAGAGAGAGAGAGAGAGAGAGAGAGAGAGAGAGAGAGAGAGAGAGAGAGAAAGAGAGGACTAGGCTACCACAACAGAGGGAAAAACAATAGAGGAATAAAAGAAAGGAGTGAAAAAACTGAGTGCCATGCTTTTCACTAATTTGAATTTAGATTACATCTGTCGTTATCATTAATCTAGATATATCATTAAATAAAAGTAGCCGAGACTCTATGCCATTAATGCAAAAGATTTCATAATCACGAATATAAGAGACTAAAAATAGATAATAAAAATACAAATTCGTAATATTATTATATTTATATATTTTTGTAAAATGATTTTTTAATTTTTTAAAAATAGAAGTTCCGTTACGGAGGCTTTGCTCCTATTGGTCTAGAGCACTCTCTCTCCACATCCTAAAAGGCATTTTCGAGACCTCAAAACTCCCCTAATGATACACCTAATTGATGGTCCTTTCAATGGATCAAACATGAATTATCATTGGGAAATGAATGGAGTTGTAGAGGATGGGAGATTCGATGTTGAAGTAGAAGTGATGGTGCATTAGTCTCCACGTAATTCTTGTACCTATAAAGTAAGACCTCATGTGTAACTTTCTAAGGGAGAGTTCTAGTTGTCAATTTTTGCATAAGACAATAGAATATTGTTGATCTAGGAGATGGGTCAAACCTCTACGCAAGTCTAAAGTGTTATTCCACACTTGAGGAGCCAAAACTGTGAAAAGGTTATTGTGGAAATACTAAGTTGAAATGCACGTGCTTACATAGGCTAATACTTAGTTAGAAGATTACTTCATGGGTTCTCGTGCTAATGATGGTGGCTGATGAAGCAAGGGAGAGTGAACTGATGATGAAGATGGAAAGAATTATCATTGTTGAGGGAAAAGGCAATTGTTAAATAACAGTGATGAAAACACCAATATGGGATGAATAAGAGCTGAAGTCCAATCCAATAGGCTCTTGAAGAAAATATGGCTCCGTAAAATCAACCACACATGAAAGCTAACGAAATTGTGATTTGGTTGCCTAAAGCACCATTTCCAACTAGCTTTGGAGTTTATTTTCTTGCACTAAGATGAATGAAGTGGAAATAAAAAATGTGTAAGTGACTCAACAAGACATGTCTAACCTAGGCAAGCCAAGACTCCCTAGGTATGTCCTAACCTTGATGTGCCTTGAGAAAATGGGAGGGAAAATGGAAAAAAGACTATAGGGTTAGATACGGAGCCATTTGACTAAAGCTATTGGATGCACCCAACTTGAGGACCCCTAGGTACGGTGTAGTGCATGTGTGTGCATATTTCTTTTTCTTTTATTTTCTTTGTTTCCTTTGCCTTTTTGTTTCCTCCTTTTCTTTCCCTTTCTTTTTGTGTCTCTTTTTTTTCCTTTCCATTTCTTTTCTTTTTGTTGCTCTTTTCCCCCTAGCAATTGTGGTCTTAACTTTGGTTCAAGAGGAATCCTACTAAGTGGTTTTCTCTTGTCCGCATATGCCAAGAGTAATTCCTTCATAACTCTCTAGCCATCCTCACTAGGTTTTGGTCTTACTCTAAGACATGTTGCTTTCCTTTCTAAAATACCACAGAAGAATAGCCACAGAGAAAAATCTATGCTCACATGGCAAGCGTCATCATTGAGAAAGAAAAGAGGAACTATCATCTACATCCTCGTTTTCATCGTCACTCAAGATAGCCATTGAAAAGAGAGAGAGAAAAAGAGAAAGAGAGAGAAAATTGAACGTGAAAGGGAGCATGTGGGATGAGATGCACGTCAAGGATGAAGAAGAGGAAGAGGAGACACAGCCCTTCACCCCATAACCCATGATCCACAACTTTTCATTAAATTTGAAGTTACATGGACTAAGGTACAAGCCTTAAAATTGAAATAGGTACATGTGGCTTTATAATATTAGCCAATTGCATATCTTTGCAAAATTTAAATGAAAAATGAATTGGTAAAAAGGGTTTTCGTCCATATAGAGAGGGAATATTATGTTTAGTTTTTGGCATATTTCTCGTTCCATCACTTTCCTTGAAGAAAAGACAAGGTAAGATTGGGTGTATTTGGTGTGCTTCCATAGTCCACAATGCATTTGGTTGCATACTTGAAAGGTCTTCCAAGCAGGACATCCTTCATCATGTTCTCTTGATTTGGAAGTACATAGAAAACAATGAACAAACTTTTAGTCTCAATGGTCAAAACAATCTTGCATTGGCCGAGGAGAGAATGCGATGATCCTCCATGAGATCTGATTTTTGCATTTGTTGGGACGAGTTCAGGTTTTACACCAATCTCAATCCATACATCATAAGTCAGGATGTTGAAATGTAAACCTTCTTCAATGAGAGCATCAATGATGAGCTCTCATTTGGCAGTTATCTTGACCCCAAGATACGCAGGAGGTATTAGCTCTTTGACTTTTGGGTCAGTGTTAGTGGCTTTGACCTTTTGGATGTTAGGCTTTGTAGACCTAGTTAGGGTGCCAACGGACACCTTGCATGTCAGGCAGTCATGATACATATGAGTGATGCCACACTCAATGCATCTTAGGCCAAGCTTCATGAATGCGGTCTACTAGCTTTGGCCTAGGCTCTTGAGTTGCTAGCTTAAGAGCCTAGGCCATCTATTGGTCTACTAGCTATGGCTTAGGCTCATGAGCTGCTAGCTCAATCATATTGTCGATGGATAGATAGATAGGAAGGGTTTTGTTATTGGCTCCTAAGATTGTAGGTCTCATATAGACCTATGGATGACTCCATTATATGAGGCACATCAAATAAGTGTCAGGCTCTTAAAAGCCAAATGACAAACTTATCAACTCTTCTTGCAAAGTCAAGTTCTTATGTGTGTTTTTGTTCTTTTGAATAAATGGAATGATGTGAATTCAGCTTGCTACTCTTGATCAATACCTTCTCTCTCATCAGGCCCCTTGTTGTAGTGATTGGACTTTAACTCTTTATGGCAGCTTGGATTCTTTCCCCTCTCAGCTTGCTACTCTTGATCAATAGCTTCTCTCTCATCAGGCCCCTTGTTGTAGTGATTGGACTTTAACTCTTTATGGCAGCTTGGATTCTTTCCCCTCTTTGACTTGTGGTGGGTCCAGTGGCTAGATATGGAGTTAGCCTAATGTGTGTGTGGCCTAGGTGTGCAATGTTTGCTAGGTCCTTGTGAAATGACAAAGTGTTTCCTTAGTTTAACAAGATCCTTCTCGAGTTCTTAAGCATTATGATATTTATTTCCAATGCTTGATGTCAAAGCATAGGCACTTTGCAATACTTTGATTCCAATATTCACAAGAGTGAATTCTACAAAATTAGGCTTCCCTTTTTCTTTCAAAAGCAAGGTGCACTTGTGCAAGCAATACCTCATGTATCACAATCAACAAGATATCAATGTTTCAAGACTATCGTATATAATGCAAGGAGGAGATGCCTAGATGGAACAAGATGCAATTGATGTTGTGCAATGATGGACAAGTATGTGCATCGAATTGGATGTGTAATGGAAGTAGTATGTGTGTGAGAGTATATGTGCGTGGTAGAACATGAGTACAAGTGTGCAGTTGCTAGTAGGATAGTGTGCAAGTCCTAGTGGATGAGTGGTAACTAGGTGTGAATGAACTTTCAACCTAGGGGCGAATGATCTTTGGTACAAAGGAGCCTAACTGCAAATGATCTTGTAGGTGTGAAGGATCCTAAGTGCAAATGGTCTTGTAGGCTAACGTATGTGTGAATGAGCTAATGCAAATGAACTATGTGCATGCATCCTTAGTAGTGTAAAAAGGGTAGGTGGTACAAGTCTAGGTGTAGTGGGTAGTGCAAGCCTAGGTGGTGCAAGCCCTAGGTAGTACAACTGGTGAGTAGTGCAAAAGAGGCGATAGGTGATGCAACTTAAGGGTAGTGCAAGCCTAGTGGTGGACGTGAACTTGTGGGTGCATTGGTGGAAGTGAAATTTAGAGTGGAAGTGTGAACTTTAGGGTGAGTGCACGTGGTGGAAGTGAACTTGGAAATGATCTAGGCCTTAATGTGGTGGAAATGTCTTATGTGGAAATAAACTTTTAGTGAGCATTGGAAGTGGATTCCTAGGATCCTAGTGGAAATGTATCTTAGGTTTAGTGTGGAAGTCATCTTAGTGTAAGTAATGTTTTGGTGGAAGTGATTACGATGGAACTTGATGAAAGTGACCTTACTGGAAGTGAACTTGTGGATGCCTAGGTGGAAATGATTTAGAGTGGTGGAAATGAATTTTCAGATGAAAATGGACTTGTGGATACCTAAGTGGAAATGAATTTAGAGCAGATGTGAGCTTAGGAGTGCCATGTTGGGAATGAACTTGGTGAAAGTGACCTTAGTCAAAGTAAACTTTAGGGTGAGTGTACATGGTGGAAGTGTACTTGGTGCACATGGTGGAAGTGTACTTGATGCGATGTTGGAGATGATCTAGACCCTAGTGTGGTGGAATTGATCTTATGTGAGAGTAGACTTTTAGTAAATTAAGTGGAAGTAAATTCCTAGGGTCCTAGTGGGGAGGTATCTTAGGTTTAGTGTGGAAGTGATCTTAGTGTAAGTAATCTTGTGGTGCAAGTGATCTCATGGTAAAAGTGAATTCCTTGGTGGAACTAAAGTGCTACTATGGAAGTGATCTTAGTGCAAGTGATCTTGTGGTGGAACTGAATTGCTTAGTAGTGAATTCATGGTAGAAGCAAACTTATGTTGGAAGTGAAGTTATGGTGGAAGTGAACTTGTGGTTGAAGTAAATTTAGTAGAAGTGAAGTTGGTGAAAGTGAATTAATTTGTGGTGGATGTAAACTTGATGGACGTAATCTTGTTGAGTGTAAGTGAACTTGTAATGAAAATGATCGTGGTGGAAGTGAATTACTTGGTGGAAATGGAAGTGAATTTGTTGTGGAACTAAATTAAATTTTCGTGGAAATGAACTTGGTGGAGATGAATTCTAGGGTGGAAGTATTCTTGTGGTGGAAATGAACTTTTGGTGGATGTTTAGTGGAAGTGAATTTGTGGCGGAAGTGAATTTGGTGGGAAAGTGATATTGTGGGGACTTGGTGGAAGTGATCTTCATGGAAAGGAACTTGGTGGAAGGGAATTCGGTGGAAGTGATCGATCTTGTAGTGGAAGTGAATTTAGTAGAAGTAAATTTGATGGAAATGATATTGTGGTGGAAGTGAATTTAGTGAAAGTGAAGTTGCTAGAAGTGAATTCTTAGTGGGAGTCAATTTGGTGGGAAAGTGATATTGTGGGGACGTTGTGGAAGTGATCTCAATGGAAAGGAACTCTTTACTTCCTTTACCTCTATGTTTGATGCATTTGAAGATATAGAATAATAGGCCAAGTTTTCCTCAAATCTAAATATGCATTCCATTTGTAGCTTAAGTATCCTCACATTTGATAAGTAGTGTCATTAGAGAGCACTTAAACCTTTGAAATGATCATATGATAATCTATGTCTATATAGTGTCAACTTAGATGCTTAACCTCATGGATCCTCTACTATAATACAATTGATACTACATGTCAACTCTTCATAAATAGGCTCATGGTACATGACGTGCTCTTCATAAATTGACTATAATTAACAAGAAAGGGAGCTATCATTTTCCAATTATGTATCATGAGATATCAAAAATCTAGAAAGGTGTTAAAGCTAGACTACAAGAACTAGAGCCATTTAACAAAAGGATAGTGATATGAAGCATCACTTTTTGGTTGATTATGATGTGTGCCACCTATATGTTGGGCTTCCATAACCGATCATGTCTCATTAGAAAGATTGTGATATTGTGTTGTTGGAGTAGGCTGCATACTAGTCTAAGATGGATTCTTGAGCTTTCAATGTTTGTAAAGTAAGTATTACCTTGGACTAAAGCCTCCTTGAAAACATGTCAAAAAGTGCTTACTCAATTATTATTGTGGTGGTAGGCAGTTGTGTGACATGGCTCTGTAATGAATCCTTGATATAACATGATTTTGGTACTCCATCAAGGGATGTATCTAGGTGACTCCATCAAGAACTCCCACCCAATATTCGAGCTTCGTGACTTAGGATCACTTAAGTTTAGCCTCTCAAGAAAGTTGTGCTTTATTCCCACAAGGATTGACTTATCCCTTAAGTATTCTGAAACTTAAGTTGATATGTCATTGAGGCCTTAAGTATTCCCAAATTTAAGTTCATATCTCATTGAGGCCTTAAGTGTTCCTCAACCTTAGCCCCTACTTTTGATACAATAATTTAACACAACCGTTTGTTCTAAGGTGATGGGAAACCTTCCTTTGTGAGGGGATCTTAGAAGGGAAATTCCTAAGCGTAAAGATTTTAAGATCCTTTTAAACTATCCTATCTTAAGCCTCATACCAAGGATAAAACCTTACTACCCAAAGAGGTTATAATTCCTAGCTAAGAAATCAATGCTTTACTAGTCAATCCTCCTAAATAATAGGATATTCTCAAATATATATTGTTAAGATTATTTTAACCTCCTTATATCTAGGTTTCTATTACAATCTCTAGTCTATGCATAACACATAACATGGATGCTCTGTTGTATGAGGAAATGCAGCATATTATTGCACGTATTGCAAACAACAAACTCACTGCTTCAAGAAATGAACATGAAACTCATACATAACACTAGAAAACCATAAGAATTATTAAGGAAACATGCTGTAGTAGTTACAATATAGAGAATATGACTGAGACAAGACATAAAGATATAGCAAAATGATGGCACAAATTGTCAAAGGAATTCTATATTCATGAAATGCCATCATACATCAAGTCATGATCAACAAAATGATAGATTTAATGTGTCTCTTTAGGCCATGCCTATAACAACCATTAATAACTACATGGTCATGTGATACATTAACTCTATCACATAAAGACACAACATAGACTAAGCTATAAACCACACGCAAGGGTAAATATGATGTATCAAAATATGGCTAACACCTAGCATGGATGGCTAGTACAACCATGACCCGAACCCTTCTAATGTCAAATGTTGTATAAAAATGTAAACAAATCTAATGAGACCTCATTATGCCTTACTCAAAGCCTTAAGCTTCAAAATAAGTCACACATAGAAAGTATGAATATAGCCTCTCCAATAGGATACTCATAGTCCCCTAATGTACTTGCATAAATCACTCAAGAGACAATCATCAAAACAAATGCATATACATAGATCATAACATGATGGGATACAAAAATGCTAACAATTTACCCAAGCACTTCATGAGCTATGATGTTCATGAATTCCATGAGAATAAAAAATTGAACCCTCATGAGGTAGATCATCCCCATGTGGCTCATGTAAGATAATGGCACAATATCTAATTCATGAATATTTTTAGGGATAAGATCCCTAAACTTAAACTATTGGTTTATGTCTAAAATTACTTCATCAATATGCTGCATCAAAAGCATGCATACCAAAAACTTGTCCAATGGTCTTACCACTTTGTGAATTAAAAAGCACCATAACCATTCGGCCATCTTCTTTTTGCAACCTATCCATCCTTTCCTTCAAAGATTCATTCTCTTGTATAAGGGATTCCAATTTTTAGAAATAAACATCTACTATATCAAAGCATAAAGTCTAGAAATCACTTGTGACATCCTACTTGCCATAGCATTCCATTGTTCCTGCATAAAGAAATCTTCATAGTGTTAAGATCGTTTTGCATAAAAACTGAACCCTCAAGATCAACCTCTGAATCCTACATTAATTGATTTTCAACATGCAATAAGGGCTCAATCTATGCATCTAGTAATACCCTCTCTGCTCTCAACCTAGCATAGCCATGGGCAACCATTTGAATCTCTCATTGGAACTTGTGTTGCATAGTGATAGTCAATTCTTTAAAAATATTTGAAGAAACTTTGCATTTCTCCAACATGCTGCCATACTTATCCACTTACTACTTAAGGGCCTTAAGTTCATTATCATGAAGCGACCTCATTTTTTGCATTGCCAACAACATAACATCTTTCTTGTCTTTCTCTTCTGCAAGCAACTATTGCAAAGTTTGCACCACATCTAGCTTTACAGCTCCACCCACCTGTAAGTCAACAAGGAATTTATGTCATCAACTTGCCCAAGCACAACAAATCTAGGCTTTGAGGCATACAAGAAGAAACCATAGTCTTTTTGTCCACATCCATAATATCCATATGATGCATAATATCCTCCTTCTTAGGCATAGTTTCCAATTTGACTTTTGAAATCCTAACTTTCTCCTACATACCCACAACCACAACATCATCCTTTGCATCATGCTTCAAATCCATATCAAGCCAATCTAAAATTTCCATATGCATAGAAGACTACATTTCTTCTTGATGATTGTCATGCATGGCAAAAGACATATCCATAGAAGTCAACTACTTACATGTATTATCACCCCCATTGTCCATCAATGCATTCTGCCTCTCCGCATCATGATCATACACATCATTAGTCAAACCATCAATAGGTTTCAACTTCTTAAATGCATTATGCATATTGACTTTTGAACCATCCCATAAAGAAGACTCAACATTTGGACATACCATAGTCCATGACGAAGTGACCATATAATGTTGTAAGCATTGGACCAATCCTACTTTTCTACTATTTTCTACAAATAATGGGAACATCAACCTCCTAATCATTTGATCATGCAGTGTATTGCCCAATTGGGTATTCTGTTGTTCTTAGCATGCCACAGTATGTTATATGTGTCACAAGTAATAAAGTTAATCTTTATAAAGAAAAGAAATTGTTCCATGAACCACTTAATCTGCTACCTCCACAAGGGATCCACTTGCCTTAACATGTATTGGTCCATAGTACTTGAAGACATGTCAAATTTTACTTGCATGACCCCCTCGATGCATCTCCAATGCTTGATGTGATAATTGCATTCCAAAGCAAAAACTTCGGCAAGTAGAGGAGTATGATCCAATTTTCCATCAATCTTTCATGTCTTCCTAAGAAGTTCCAATTACATTACTATCTTTGGATTACTAGCCCAAGAATGCCATGGTATCTCTACAAACTTGAGTAAGCAAATTTGCAATAACCATCCCCTTGTGTTGGCATCGGATATATCAACTTGTAGCAAAGAATCTACCAAAGGAGTAGACAAGTCACCCTCTTCATTAGAATTCAAATGCCTAGATTTACATGTCACCTCCTCTTTCTTAGAAGGTGTTATCTTCGATGGGCTCTCAGACCATTTTGGCTCATTCCTAGTAATACATTGTATTTTGATAAAATCTACTCCACATCAACCTCAAATATTAGAACAATAGTAAAATTAGTTGCGAAAATGATTCCTCTTTATCCTCTTCTATTTCAAGTGCCACATTCATAGTTTGAGCACTAATGGCCAAAATTTGGGTTTCAAAACCACTTTGTTAGCCATAGAAAGCTTTATCTCTTTAATCCTACGGGATGATCATTGTGTCAACATCCCAATCTTGCTTTAATTTAAAAAGTCTAAACCATGGTCTTCTCAATAGCATATGATAAGAATCTCCAAACCCTTCCATTCCTAGGACATTTAAACTAGCCTTGAATTTCAAACCTGCCACTCTAATCAGTTGATTCTTCAAAATTCCCTTGGTTGAAGCCTCCTTCCGTCTGCCATTTTGACTTGAAATGGTACCAATACTAAATCTTGAAATTTGTGAGCCAATTACAATTCTTCAAGGATTATGTTTACCCTTGATCCCCCATCCAACAAAACATAATCAAATTTCTTGCCTAAATATTCCACTTGGATAGTGGGTACCTTGCAGTCTTGAATTTTGTGAGCCAAATACAACTCTTTAGGGATGATTTTTATCGTTGATCCCCCATCTAACAAAACATCATCAAATTTCTTACCTAAATATTCCACTTGAATAGTGGGTATCTTGTAGTCCACCTTTGTTTGAGTAAGTATTACATGTTGGGGGTAAAGGCGCCTCTGCCTAGGCACCCATGTATTACTACACTGACAGTACCCGCCACTGCACACTACAGGTGGCGGGCACCCGTCACCATCACTTTATTCTTTATTCTTTTAGTGATAGTTTGAATAAAGGAAGGCTCGACGATCACACATTGTGACATTTGGAGTTCCCATTTGTGTGTGTCTCTCTTCTTGCTCTTGCTCTCCGCCATAGCTCACTTCCAAGCAAGCTTCGATCCTTCTCACCTTTCAACTGGTATAAGAGATTTGGATTAGAGCTTGATCATGGAGCTTGGCCCGGCATTACTTCTTCAACCCAGATTGAAGACCTAGAGCTTGGAGCTTCAATGCTAGGCATGGCTTCTTCCCCTCGAGGTAAGATTTCATCTCACGCCTCTCCCTGGCCCTCATAGGCTCTTTGTAGGTGTTCCTTGGCTTCATTGGGCACCTTGTATGCCCCCATTGGCCACCTTATCCTCACCATAACCAGCAAGCCCCACAGTCAGCTCACGTTTTTTTTTGCACCTATTTCAAAATTTGGCTCAAAAATCCCATTTTTCTCTCATATCTCGAGCATTCGGAACCCGATTTAGGCAAGGTAAGAGTCTAACTTGGGGTTTTGGCATGCTCCAAATGCGATGGAAATGTCAGATTTTCCAAATTATGATCATATAATTTTTTGCAATAGATCTGATTTGATTTACAGTAAGAAAATGTCATGCTCTTAGCTTATGTGATGCTCCCGAGACTTGATATTTGATGCCCAGATACTTTGGGGATGTTTGCCCAATGTTTTGAGATGCTTTGGGACGTGGTTTGAGCTTCCATAGCTTGATTTATGCAAGGATTTACTGCTGTACATTGTTTGGGCAGCAAGGTTTTATTAGGGGCGGCTTATGCATAATGCTCTTTGTCGACATTTGGGTGTCCTATTGGATGTATTGATGCTTGGTCATCATGGTTTATGCTTGGATATGCTATTTGAGATCTATTGAGCCTTGATTTGGATGTGGATACTTTGTTGTTGGTTGGGATTTATGCTACCTTGGTTTGACAGGTTATTTTACCTCTAGTTTGGTTATGCCTATTGGTTTCAGGCTATGTCTTTGGGATATGCAATGAAGTATTGACCTTTGGGGTACGACATCGAGCTTGTCTTTGGTTCCAGATCTTCATTTGAGCTTGAGATTAGCTTTGAAATGCATTTGATGCTCCGTCTTGGATGTACATATGGCATGTATGTTACCTTAGCCTGACCGGTCTTGACATGCTTGGCCTATGCCACTACTACATGCTACTTACATTGTTTGGAGCCGATTGGTACTAGTGCCTTATCTTGGCTTGCATTTGGCTTCTGGGAACTTACTTGGGATATTTGGGATATAGTTGATGTCTATGGATGCTCTAATCGGAGGCTACAGAGCCTATATGCTCATGATGTCTTATTGATCTATGGTCTTGGATCTTTTGCCACTGGTGCTCTCATATGTCCTTCTTGAGATTCTTGGCTTGATCCATACGACTTTTGTGCTAGTGGGAGCATTGTTGGATGTTTGACAGACATTCAGCAGGTGGTTTATGCTATTGATCTTTGAGTCTTCTGAGACTGGGATCTTCTTCACTTGGATGTTGCATGGTTGATGTGTCATGGTCCGCATACATGTACTTGGGCTGATTTGGGCTTTGCAATCCTTGAGCATACACCTCTTTGTGTCAGGTCTTGCCAATGTTGTGTACACTTTTCCCTATTACGCAGGGGGTGTGTTGGCTTACTGACGGATTCGTTTGACATGCATGTCTCTACGACTGTCATATGCTGATTTATGCTCGCTTGATGTTGGTTATACTTTGACAGTTAGTGGTTGACTTGGTGCATTGATTTTGCCTACAGTTTGCTCTCATTGCACCTGGCTGTCATTTATTACAGCAAGCAGTTATGTATGGATTGATGTGGCATGTTCATGATGAATCATCTTGATTTTATGTACTTTTGATGGTACTTGGTGGGTAGCATCATTAGCTATCAGTTCGTGGTCATTTTGCCTTGGTTTTGGTGGTATTTTTGGATGTTTACAACAGAAAATAGCAAGCAATTTTGAATTGTCTGCACTATTTTGGATTGCATTATGGGTTCTTCTTCCACTAAGCTTGATGGTATGAATTATGCCTATTGGAAGAGCCAATTTTGGCAGGTATTGGTACAGAAATCATAGATAAAGTAGTTTTTATTACCAAATAAATACGCTAGCCACTAAGGATGCATAGCGAGCAGCCTGAAACTATAACTGATGATGAATGGGAGGAGCTTGATGAGTTGTGCAAGTCCACCCTCATCTTGTCTCTTACTGAACATGTGCATTACAATGTGGTTGAGGAAGCACAGAGTGCTTGGCAGCTTTGGGATAAAATTAAGAACCTCTATGACAAGAAAAGTTCAGTATGTCAGATGTATTGGCTGAAGCAGCTTATGGACCTGCGCATGAAGGAGAATATGACAATGTATGCTTATTTGAGCCAGTTCCATGCTATTCTCAAGAACTTGATTTCACAGGGTATTACCTTTAATGATGAGGTTACTCCATTGTTTTTTCTTGGGACTCTAAGTGAGTCATGGGATGTATTTTGCACTGCCTTATGTGCTCCTGCTACTATTTTGAACTTGCCTGATGTAGAGAGTGCTCTTCTGCAGGAAGAGATCAAATGTAAGAACTTGGATGCCTCTCATGTGTTGCATGCTTTGACTGTTAGAGGCAGAGATGGTAATGGCAAAAATGACCGTGGGAATGGCCATGGTAGAGACTTGCAGAAGTCTAGGTCTAAGTCGCGCATCAATTGTCGTGGGAGAAATGCTAATGTGACATGTCATCATTGCAACAAAAAGGGTCATATATGCCCTCAGTGTCTTGAGTTGCGCAATGAGAAGCACAAAGAGAAGGAAAAAGGCAAAGTACAGAAAAAGTCCTATGATCGCAGCATTATGCCTACGAAATCCAATGTGAAAATTGAGGAGATAAATGTCATGCAGACTGATGACTCCGATGAAGAGTACATACTTGCAGTTAGTTCTTGTGATGCTAGGTCGTTGACCGATGTTCACTCTATGTATGTGTAGTGGTTGATTTTGGATTCTGGTGCTTCATTTCATGTTACACCATGCCGTGAGTGGTTCCACTCCTATCGCACTGTCACTGGTTCAGTTCGCTTGGATGATAACATGTCACTTGCTATTGTTGGCATTGGGGATGTACGACTGCAGTTCTCTACTGGCAGTACTTTTCTGTTAGAGGATGTACGTCATGTACCTGCGCTTACATGCAGTCTTATGTCTACAGGGTAGCTTGATGATGCTGGGTTTCATTTTTAATTTGGGGATTTTGCGTGGAAGATCACCCGTGGCAGAATTGTGCTTGCTAGAGGTGCCAAAGCTGGCAGCCTCTATCCTCTTGTAGTTGATGGGTCCTCTGTTGACCATGTTTTGTCAGTGGGTTCCATCCCACATATATCTCTTTGGCATGCCCCTTTGGGCCATATGTCCTTGAAGGGAATGAAAATGCTTTCTGGTTTGTACTACTTACCTCCCCTTGAGTATGCATGTTTTGATTCATGTGAGCATTGTCTTTATGGCAGACAGACTAGGAATACACATAAGAAGTTTGGTAGGACATGCATGAGTGTGCCCTTGGCATTGGTACATTCGGATGTGTGCGGGACCATGCCTTGTTAGTCTATGGGTGGTGCAAAGTATTTTGTGATGTTCATTGCTGATTTTTCACATAAAGTCTGGGCTTACCCCATTAAGCTTAAGTCCGATGTCTTAGCTGTATTTTAGAGATGGCTTGCATTAGTTGAAAACCACACTAGGCATAGGTTGAAATGCCTCAGGACTGACAATGGGGGAGAATATGTGTTGTGCTTTTGAGAAACTATGTGATGAGAGGGGTATTAAGCATCAATTGACCACCCCCTATACCCCACCCTAGAATGGTTTGGCTGAGCAAATGAATAGAAACATCCAGGAGCGTGTACACGGTATGCTTAGCCATGCAGGCTTACCACATAGAGCTTTTGGGCTGAGGTAGTCAGTACAACTGTGCATGTCATAAATAGATCACCTTCTAGTGGTTTGGATTTCTAGGTTGCAGAGGAGGTATGGACTGGGAAACCTCCATCTTATACGCATCTACATGTATTTGGATATGAGGCATTCTGTCATGTGCCCAAAGATAAGCCTTACTAAGTTGGATCCTAAGAATGTCAAATGCATTTTCCTTGGCTATGGGGATGGAGGTGAGATGGGTTACCGCCTCTGGGATCTGCGAGCGTAGAAAGTCATACACAGCCATGATGTAGTTTTCCATGAAGACAAGATGCATAGGTAGACTGAGAAGGTGGTAGAGATACACATGGTTATATTCTAAGAGGAGCCACGTGCTCCTGCATAGCCAGTTGGACAGCCTGTAGCAGCAGTTGGTACACATGGCCAGGGTGTTGGAACATTGGTTGCAGAGCCTACGGTCTAGTAGAGATAGACGTCCAACTGATAGATTTGAGCCCTCAATGCATTATGTCTTGGTTACAGATGTAGGAGTTCCCCTCACCTATGATGAGGCTATGCGCAAGGGTGACAATCACTCATGGGAGAGGGCTATGTAGTCTGAGATAGACTCCATGTACAAGAATATGAGTTGGGATTTGGTTACACTACCTCAGGGAAAGAAGGCTTTGCCATGCAAATGGGTGTACAAGCTAAAAAGTACCCTTGGAAACCCCAAGCTAGCTTATAAGGCAAGACTTGTCGCTAAGGATTTTAAATAGGAGCATGTAGTTGACTTTGTTGAAGTCTTTTCTCCTGTGGTCAAGATGACCACCCTACGCTTGGTTTTGGCCTTAGTCGTGTAGCTTGACTTGTACTTGTACCAGATGGATGTCAAGATTGCATTCTTGCATGGGGATTTGCATGATGAGATATACATGGAGTAGCCTAAGGGCTTTGCAGAACCTAGCAGGGAGCACCTAGTGTGCAAGTTGAAGAAAAGTCTTTATGGCTTAAAGCAAGCACCTAGGGAGTGGTATCATAAGTTTGATGGCTTTATGCAGTCACAGGGGTACAACAGAAGTGCTATGGATCCGTGTCTTTACATGAAGAAAGCCCGTAATGGGTCATTGCTTATTTTGGTACTTTATGTGGATGAAATGCTGATAGTAGGGAAATCTCATGATGAGTTGGATGCTCTTAAATCTTAGCTAAAGAAGAGCTTTGAGATGAAGGATTTGGGACAGGTTTCTCACATTCTTGGTATGTGCATTAAGCACGACAGGCATCAGGGACTACTCTACCTCTCATAGAGGCTCATAGAGGGAGTACATTCGTAAAGTCCTTGAGCGTTTTTGCATGCAGGACATAAAGCCTATTGGCTGTCCATTACCTTCTTATATGAAGGTTTCACAGGCCGATTGCGTCCACAGACGGATGAGCAAAGGGCAGAGATGGTCAAGATCCCTTATGCATCAGCCATGGGCGGTTTGATGTATGCCATGATAGCCACTCATCCAGATATTGCCTTTGCAGTTGGTGTTGTGGCATGCTATATGAATACACCTGGCAAAAAGCATTGGGATGCCGTAAAGGGTATCATGAGATACCTAAAGGGCACAACATATATGAATACACCTGGCAAAAAGTATTGGGATGCCGTAAAGGGTATCATGAGATACCTAAAGGGCACAACAGATATGTGTATTTGCTATGGCAGCCAGGATATAGGAGTTGTGGGCTACATAGACTCCGATTATGAAGGACATGCAGATAGTAGGAAGTCCACTTCCGGCTATGTCTTTACCTATGCTAGAGGTGATGTTTCTTGGATGTCCAGGGTTCAGAAGTGTACGACTCTCTCTACCACTGAGGCCGAGTATGTTGCGACCACTGAGGCTTGCAAGGAGGCAATATGGTTGGGCCGGTTCATGACCTTGGGATTGATACTATACCTACTTTGCATTCAGATTCTATGAGTGCTATTCAGCTAGCCAAGAATTCGGTCTTCCATGCGAAGACGAAACACATTGAGGTGAGGTATCACTTCATACGTGGGGTCGTGGAGGACAAGCCTGTTGACCTTGTCAAGATCTCCACTGACGAAAATCCTGTAGATTTGCTCACGAAGAGCCTCACTACTGAGCGCTTTGCCTTCCTCAGGAGATTGATGGGTGTTGGATGAGATGACATTTTTCCTCATCCTGTTGTACATGTGTACATTGTATTGTCTTTTCTTTTTCTTTTCACTCCTCACTAGGGCAGATTCATCTTTAAGTGGGAGGTTGTTGGGGGAAAAAGGTGCCTCTGCCTAGCCGCTCATGTATTACTACACTGACAGTATCCGCCACTGCACACTGCAGGTGGTGGGCGCCCGTCACTGCCACTTTATTCTTTATTCTTTTAGTGACAGTTTGAATAAAGGAAGGCCCGGTCACACATTGTGACCATATTACATCTTGACAATCTATTATCCTTGGCTCATTGCCCACATGTTGCCTCCATACTTGTCCATGCTGAGCTACAATTCTTGAAAATAACTCCCTAAAACTCAGAATGAGATTAAGGATTTGTTCTAATGTTAATTGCAAAGAATACTTTTCTAGTTCTATAAACAGTTTATGAGGGCCTTCTTGCTATCATGAATATCTAAACTTTCTTCATAATCTTTTTGCTACTACAAAATCTCATGTAGTGCTAGTTGTTCTTTCTCAAATACTTTATCCTCTTTCATATCCTATGGTGGGTCTATGGGGACAAATTGGTTTCACCCTCTCTTTCTTTATTGTTTTTGCACCTCTTTTTCTATTGCTTCATTGGATTTCTTTGACACATCCCAGTCCATATTTTTCTCTATTTTTGCGCTTATAATGGCCATAACTTCAGTGCCCTTTGGACAATCCTCAACTATGATGTAGTTAGAGAAATCACACCCTTATGTTTATCCAACACTTGTTGGTCTACAAGCTTCTTCTCTTGACATGACACCTCTATAATCATAACTACCTTAGTTCTTTGCTTTAGCTAACAAGCCTACAAATTTTTTCTCTGAAATCTCTATAGGAGTTTCCACTAAGACCATTGCTATGGGTGCCAATGGTTGGTAAACTTGGGTGCTCCTGCCAATTGCATCTCTTGTTGATTTGCAGTTTGCATCCCTTTCTTAGACCTATGGCGTATCCATAACTCACAATTTGGTCTTGACATGTGTCCCTACCTTCAACAATAGTAACAAGGTTCCCTTGGCCTTTGTTGTAAATCATTCCATGGTCTTGGCTAGTCGATGCCCCACTATTTTCTAGTTGACCCTTCCTACCAAACCCTCTGAATCCTCTTTAAGAAGCCATTCCAAGTGCAATTTGATTAGCAAGTGCTATTGATAGTGCTATTTGCATCCTTGAATTCCTAATGGTTGGATTGTACTAGCATTCCATGGCCAATTTTATGACAAATATTGCAAGACTTTACATTTCTTGGAGCATTCATTACTCCCATATCTAGCATCTACATCTTAATTTTCTTTTCCAACCACTTCTACCCAAACGAGTTGTCTCCTCCCTCAAGCACACCGGTAGCTCCACGATTTGTGATGCGAGCTCAAGCAACCTCAAGCCTGCACCTTCAAGCTCCATCCTCCATAGCCGTGTGCGAGACAAGAGAAGAGAGAAGATGATGGAGAGCTTCTTCTCCTTGATCCCTCACCCTCACACACTTAATCCCTCACACTCTGACACTCCCTCTCTCAAGCACACACAAGCAAGCAAGAAGGAGAGAAGAAGATGAGTCCACTTTGCCACACACCAAAGCATGAGCTCCTCATTCACTTTTCAACTTTATATACAAAACCCTAAATCCCTTTTGGGCGGTCATCTTGTTATCCCCTTTTTTACATGGCAGAGGCCCTTTTTTCCATTGTCCTCTTATCTTCCTATCTTTCTTCTTACCACCCATTTGCCTTTATAGTTTACACAGTAGGGAGTTTGGCGCTCTTTCACAAAATTTTTTAGGGGCAGCTCGCATTTAAAAGCAAGCTTTTTGCTTTGCCTTAGCTTTTGAGACCACCTTGCGCTTTTAGTCATTTCCCTTCCTGCTTCTTCCGTTGTGTTCGATTTCCTTTTGAGCCATCTCTTTTAGGTCTTGACTTGCACTTTTTCACTTTTTCCACTTTTTCTTGTGCTACGGTTAACATTACCCCCCTCCTAGCCTAGTGCCAGTCCCATGGTACTGATGGTGGGTAGTAATTGGAAGGTGGGATGGGTGTAGCTAGATGGATTTTTTGAGTTTGTATACAAGCCCTTGCGGGGGATGGTGTCGGGTGTTGGATCGGCCCTTGAAATTGAAGATGGTGTTGGGCTTGGTCCTTTGTTGATGCTAATGGTAGGGGGATTTGTCCTTTGAAATTGAAGATAAAGTTGGGGCGGGTCCCTCCCTGATGCTGACCTTGAGTGGATCTATCCCTTGAAATTCAAGATCATGTTGGACGGATCCTTCTTGGAGAATGGAAAATGGATAGCTCCGTTTTTGAAATTGACAATGGTGTTGGATAGATGCCTCCTCGTGCCTTCGAGGGTGCTACAACTTGAGCTTAACATGGCTTATCCTTATTCCCTTCAAGTTGCCTTGCCCCTTCACCTATACCTATGCAGACTTTCCCACTTGTAAGGAGGAAACTTGGAATTTCTCATAAAATGAATTACATTGTGCCTCTTGCACTTTCCTTGCGAGAGCCTTCAGAGGTTCTCCCTCATCCTTGAAAGAGCCGTTAGAATATCCGGTGCTATCGTTTGTCCTTGAGAGAGCATCCTTCATCCTTGACAGGACTTCTTTCATCCTTGAGAGAGCATCCTTCACCCTTGATAGGACCTCGCCAAAGTAGTTGGAGCTCCCCCATGTTGTTTTTGAGGGTACCATCTTCTGCACTGTTCCTAATGAGATTCTTCATTCACTTTTTGACTGGGGCTTACTTGATCGTCCTCTGCTTCATTTTAGATGCATGGTGACATGTGCAACAATAGCAATATAAGTTAATGACAATGTGGTTGCATGGGGATCGGTCTTTGGAAGAAATTGATCAACCGGTTGAAGTGGTGGGGGCTAAGAGTCTATTGCATGGATGATGGGGCCTCCAAAGTTGGTGGGTTGCAGCATTGGTTTTTACGTGAAAACAAAAGAATGTTCACTACTTGGGGGTGTGTCTACCTTATCATGTGGTGCATAGTACTCATGTGAGTGTAACTCGGAGTTAGGTTGATGAACCATAGGCAAGCGTAGGAGTGTAACTGAAAGTTGGGTGTCAAACCATCGTTCGAACCAAGCCGAGGTATTGTCCCACACTTGAGGACCTAGTTCATGTATCATTGGAGGTGCGGTGTGCAGCTTAGGGAGACATGCCTGGAAGTCCTACCCTTGAGGTGACCTAAGCGTGAAGTGGGGCATCAAAATGGGCTAGGGGGTTAGAGATGGAGACGGTTGACTGAAGCCACCGAATGCACCTAACTTGAGAACCCCATGTCATAGGGTCCTGTGGGTAATCTCTAGCTTTTTCCTTAAGGATTCAATGGCCTCCTCTTCCTTAGATTGCGTGGCATCCAAGAGAGCACAGAGAAATGCACGTTGTTGGGCTTCCAAGGTCACCTGTACGGCCTTTGCCCTGCTCTCTACTAGCACCTTGTCCTTTTCCACCTGAGCCAGAAGGCACGCCAAAGCTTTGAATTTTCTCTCATTACAGTTTGCCCAGTCCTCTACTCTCTTCTCCATTTCCTCAAGGCTTTCTCCTTGCCTTTGAGCCAATATCATCAACCTTTGCTCTTGATCTTTGATTTATCTTTTCAGCTTGTGTTGCCCCTCCTTCTCCAAGGATGCCTCTTGCTTTAATTTCTCGATCTCCTCTTGGTATCCATGTGCCCTTTCTTCCCTCACCACCTCTAACTCTTTTATGGCTTTATGGACCTTTTCCATCTCCCCTAGCAGGTCTTCATAGAGGCTCATGAGCTCATCGTTATGGCATCACAGGCTTACTAGGGCTTGAGTCTCTTCATTCAGCCATGCCTGCCACTCAGTTTCTGCTTCGTCCTTGGCTCGTAGCTGCTCCTTCAGGTCACTTATCTTCTTTTGGCACATGGCCACTTGATGACTTTTCTCTAATTGTGACATAGCGATGGCCTCTTTTTCTACCTCTAGTTCATTCAGCCCTGCCATCCTCTTATCTTCCTTTGCCTTCTCTAGTTGCGAGAGGAGCTCCTTGATGTATTCGTCATAATCTATAGGTGGCAACTTTGTTGTGGGCATGGAGGTTGTAGAGGTGGCAGCTCTATCGTGGGCATGAAGGTTCTAGAGGTTTCCCTCTTTTGCTTCTTGGGATCTTGCCTAGACTCGGTGTTTACTTTGTTGTTGGTCTTTTGGTTCCTGTTATGGGGGTGGCCAGGGAGCTCAGTGTGGATATGATTGTGGGAGTGGCAGGCACTATGAGGGTAGAGGTGGGATCAATCGGGGGCCTTGCCCTTGCCTTCCTTCACTTGCAGTAGGTGTGATCTCCGATGCTTGTGTGCTTGAGCTAGGGCCCTCATCTCTAGATGGTGGGCTCATAGCACCCCAACTCGTCCTGCTTGCATAGTTGCTCTATAGATAGGCGTGTTGCCAGAGCCATATATTGGTCTTCCTTCCTTTTCAACTCCTCCTCTTCTTCTGGTGCCTTCCTTTTTCTCTCCTCTTCAGATTTTCTTGATTCTTCCTTCAACTTCTCCGACTCCTCCTTTTCTTTCTTCTTACTCTCTTCCCCTTCCTTCTTAGACTCTCTTTTGGCTTTTTGTAAGTTTGTTTAATCTTTTTTCCTGCTTTCCTTCTCGGCCTTCTCTTGTGAGTCCTGCTTTGGTTCTTTTGGTTTTTGCTGGCTAATGTGCATTTCTCGTTCTTCTTCCTCATCCTCGCTCACCATCCTTTCACTGGAGTGTGGCTAATGTTCATGGTGAGGCGGTGACCTCTCTGGTGTTTCTCCAACTCCTTCTTCACTTGTCCTTCCCCCAATGCTTCCCTTATTATGGCTGCCAAGACCTCACCAAAGCTGATGGTAGAGGCCTTTGAGGATGATGCTTTTCTTTTTGCCTTGGTGGCATGGGACTCTCCACCTGCTTGTCTCCCTTTAGTTGCAAGCACTTTTGCTAAAGACTCAATGGTCTTTCGCACAAAGCCATTTAGGTTCACTTCATCAAAGGATTTTGCTACAATGCTCTCCAACATAGGCACATTGATTCATTTCATTATTGAGTTGTACCTATGGCTAGAGAACAATGCCTGTATCATTTTAGCTTAGAGCTAGATCTCGGACTCAGGGATGTTTGCCAAGTTGATGCCATCATTTGTGTGGACCATTACCTTTTCCATTCCTAACATGGCATACACATCTCTCTTCGATCACCTTTCCACCTTATTGACTAGGCCTAATGCTTTTTCCACCAAATTTGGAGTCAACTCCATCTGGACTCGGCATGTTTCTTCTTCTTGCACGGTGACAGTGCCACGGTTCCTACCAAATGTCTGGAGGAACTCCGAACACTTCTCGTAGTCAACAACTTAGCTAGCTTTCTCCATGTGCTTTTGTAGATGACATTGTTCGACAATCTACTTCATTGTTTGTTCCTTCATGGAGACATCCTCCAAGTTCAAAACATGCCTGAGCTTGAACTGGTTAAAGACCCTTATTTCCATGAAAAGGCCATGTTTTGCATGCTCTTCTTTGAAAAATGGCAACTTGCTGGCTTTTTCTTGGCCTACCATGTTGGGTACTTGCCATGAAGCCATGTTCACCATTAGTGCTTTTCACAATAATTATTTGTAGAGGAAAAAGATTACATGCTTGCAGAATTGAATTGCTTAATTATAGGATTAAAATTCTCCTTCAAGCAGTCCATACGTCCCAAATTTATGACCCTTTTTCTTAATCGTTGTGAATTGGTTTTGATTTGTTTCCATTTGCTTTTGAGTTTTGTTCTTATTTCCACCTTACCCCCTCCCCCTGTGGAAAGAAGACGAATCCTTCCTAGGATTATAGTTAAGGGGTTAAGGGCGTTCTGTGCAATGGTTATTGTGTTTACTTTTGTGTGAGCTACATATAAAAATTGGGGTTGTATTCCATTTGAGCATAATGGTCCATGCCGCAGGGTCTGACACCTACTTGTGTGATGTAGGTGAGGACATCGAGAAGGAAATCCTCAAAGTCGACTCTGCTTGCAATATGGAGCTCCTCTTCTGTGAGAATTTGATCTAAATAGGGATGCCCTCGGATGTGGTCCTCAAGGGGTTGATTATGAACAGTGGTCAATACCCTATATGAAGTTGGAGCTACATATGTCGGGTCATACTCTGCGGTTTTAATCATGTGTCTCTGTTCAGCATTTGTCATGACTTGGCATCCTTCTAGCTCCCATTAAAGTCGAAGAGTGTACCATTTGCGTAAGGAGGAGTCATTGGCCACGAGCTACTTTAACTTTTCAATTTCTTGGTCCGTGGAAAAGACTTTTCTCTTGACATAAGATGTGATCAGGCATTGTTTGCGTGCTTGTTCAATAGAAAGATCAGTGGCAACGAGTTCCTCAGCTGCTTGGAAAGTTTTGACGAATATGAATTTAGATTCCTCCCATGTGCAAGGTAGCGTGTGCACTTCCATTGCTAAAGGCTTGTCCAAAAGACCTAAGTCCAACCGATTGTAACTTTTAGCAAGTATAGTAAACGTGGCATCCAAGCATCTGAGGCAAGCAACCAAGTCGTCACATGTATTCTCAGCTAAGTCTATGGCCAAGGTTAGAATGGATCTCCACTAGTAAGAGGGTCTAAGACTGGCATGTGGCTTAGGTTTGGTTGGGCTTGAGAGTTCCACAACTGTCGGGTGTAGCTTTGGTTGCAATTTTGTGGCTGGGGTTGAGGCCTTGGTGCACTAGGCATGGCCAGTGCGGTGGGTAGCACCCTACTAGATTCTTGGGCGATGGTTGGGGTACTAGCAGGGCAAGGTTGAGATGGTTTAGAAGTAGCGAGCTACGGTTTGGGTTGATAGACTTGTTGAGTCTTGATGGGTTTAGGTTTTGGAAGGGTAATGGGCACTGCATCAGCTAGAGGATTTAGTGATGCTGATGTTTGAGTCATCTTGATGCTTCATGTGGTCAAGTTTGAGGGTGGCGTTTGACTAGTGTTGTTGGTTGTCTTGGCTTTAGGCACCCAAATCTAGGTACTGCCCTCGTAATAGCCTTACGCTTGCAACAAGGTCTTGGGGACCCATTGCAGCTTGTGACCATTCATCAATGCTTGTAGTTTCTTTTGGGCCTCCTAGGTGTTGACAAAAGGTTCCTAGCCTTGCGTGTTCGTGGTTGGGTGCTCTATGCAACAGTCTTGGATGTTTCGGTACCCATTTGAACTAGTATTCAAGGGTTTTAGCTTTGTGGTTGGCTTTTTGGTGGTGCTGAGGTTTGGCGGGGGGTGATGAATCACGACCCCCCCTCCTTAGGCTTGATGGTGGGTTTCTCTATTGGTGTCTTAGCAGACTGTGATGGAGTCGCACAGCCCTTTCCGAAGGTTGTGATGATTCGTACATTGCCGATGGTTAGGTGAATACACTGTGGCGATTGATAGTCGACATCATAGTGAGCCTGCTGCTTAAAGGTTTTTCCTAACAATGATTCCATGCATGCTTCTTTTGTGTTTGACAACACATAAATGACCATGAGAAAGCTTTCAGACTCGATAAAGACTATAATTTTGCACTTTCGCAGAAAGTGCATATGATCGGTCCCCCAAATGGGCTGAGTTTGGCATTAGTGGGTTGCAATTGTGGTTTGCCGATTTGAGCCTAATGATCGTGAGTCAAGATATTAAAGTCTGTGTCCTCATCGATCAATGCATCAATGCCATGTGCCCACTGGGTTGTAATGGTCATGCGCAGGTAAGTTGGAGCCACAGCTTCCTCATCCTCATTTTCAATCACCGTAATGGTTGCTACTCATATATTGATAGGGGCTTCTAACATCGAGGGTTTGTGAAGTGGATGCGTGGGGGGTAGTACTTCTTTATGTGGCTGCCCCATTAAAGAAGCCTATGCCTTCACCTTCCATGGTTTCGAGTTCCACATTACTAGTTTGGACTTATGGTGCAAATTTTGAAAGGTCCTAACCCCCTAAACTTCATTTTTTGCTTATGTCCCTTGACCGAGTACAACAGTACTAAGTCACCCTGTTTAAAATCATGTTGCTTGATGTGCTTGTCAAACCAGCTCTTGCATCGTGCCTTTTTGCAGATTAACGCATGGGTGGCTAGAAGCCAAGTTTCTGATAAGCGTTCTAGCTCAACTAGACGTTTTGTCCTCCAGGCTTCCTTTCCCTCCCACATTTCTTGAATAGCGATTCTCAAGCTAGGAACAAAGAATTCTACAGGTAAAATTGCCTTAGTTCCACAGGCAACCAAATCAATAGATTACTTGCTCCCATTATAACTTAGTAGTGGTTCATGTGTCATTCTTTCTAGTGGCTCGAGCTTCCACCCACTTTGTGAGATAGTTGGTGGCCATGATGATGTATTTGGCTTGCGAATATTGAGTCGCAGGATTGATAGGCCCAATGAAGTCAACCCCCCATTTCTCGAATGGTTTTCTTACAATGATGGGTCTTAGCTCCATTTTGTCCTTGAGAATGGGTACCTTGGTCTGTTGGCACTCATCACAGTGTTTGACAAATCGTGCCGTATCTTGGAAAAGCATGGGCCACCATAGTTGAGAGACTGCAGCACCTTGCGGGCCATCGTATCTCCATTGAAGTGTCCTCTTGCCTCAACTAGTATGTCGTGAATTTTGTGCTCACACACGCATCTCTGTGTAGCAATCCGTCTTACCGTAGCTGATAGAGTTGGCTTGCTATTAAGTAATAGGGTTGGATTTTGAGAATGAGTCACCTCAGTCATGCTTTTTCTATAGGTCGGTCAAGTAGTCCATGCTCAAGCACTTGGACTGTGTCATCTACCCAATATGGTTTCAAGTCGGCTCTAAAGAGATAACTTTTGCTAGATAGGGTGAATAGATGGGCATCTGGCAATTCATCTCTAATGCCGTGTCTAGCGGCTTCTCCCATGGGTATGCGAGATACATGATCAAACATATAGCGTTGCTTTCCCTTGCATACCATAACAGAGAAGTCAAATTCAAGAAGCAAAAGTATCCCTCAAGCTATGCATTCAGTGGCTCAAGCTTTGTTTACTAGATACAACAAGGCTTGATGGTTGATGAAGAAATAAAGGGCATAGCCAGAAGATAATGCCAAAATTTCTTTACTACAAACACCATGACTAACCCCTCTCATTCGGTTGTAGAGTAATTCATTTTTGTATTCTTGAGTTTTCTGCTAGCAAAGCTCACCAGATAGTCTAGATTGTGATCACCAGGCTGGCACAACATAGCTCCTACTGTGAAATTTGAAGCGTCAATATGAACATGAAAGGTTATGTTCCAGTATGAGGCTCTTAAGGTTGATGCAGTGGTTAGAGCCTTCTTCAATTTCTCACATGCGTGTTGGCATTCCTCAATCCACTCAAATATTATCAGTAGCTTATACAGGGGTCTAGCAATCAATGCGTAATTTAGCACAAACTGTTGATAGTACCTCGTATGGCCTAGGAAGCACTAAAATCCCTTGTAATCAAGTGGGGGTGGAAGATTGACAATAACCATGAATTTTGAGAAGTCAGTGGCAATGTCATTCTTGGACACCATGTGCCCTAGGATGCATCTGTGATTTACCCAGAACTATCACTTTAAGGGGTTCAATGAGAGACGATATAGTGTGCATTGCTCTTCAAAGACTGCTTAGAGTTTGTCTAAGTGTTCCTTTTAGTTGGAGTGAACAGATAAGTCGTCAATGAAGACCTCTAACTCTTTCCTAAGCATATACTTGAGTATTGCACATATGAACCTTTGGAAAGTAGTAGGCATGTTAGTCAACCCAAAAGGCATGACTATGTAGGTGAAGACACCCCACTCAGTGTGTGAAGGTGGTCTTATGCCTGTCATCAGGGTGCACTTGCACCTGATTGTATCTCAAGAAGCTGTCCAAAAAACTAATGCCTCTTTGCCTGCCACTCTCTTGAGCATGTGTTTAGTGTATATGGCAATTGATAATTGTCCCTCTTGGTAGTAGTGTTTACCTTCTTGTAGTTGAGGCACACTCTGATTTTTCCATTCTTCTTCAGGACAATCACTATGGGCGAGACCCAGTTTGTGTGTTCAATCTTGTAAATGAATCCTGCCCTTAATAGCTTGTCAATTTCTTCTTTGACTGTGTGAGCATGCTTGGGATTCATTGGGTACAGTCGCTACTTGTGACCAGGCTGCATCGGGAGTCATGGGGATATTATGAGTTATGACACTCAGATCTACCCCTCTCAGCTCATTGAGGGACCAATCAAAGATATCCATGTACTCTCGCAAGAGAGCAATGAGACGTGCTTCCCCTTCCTTGGTCAAGGCATTGGCAATAAAGACATGTTGGGATGTCTCCCCTTCCTTGGCCAGATCAACCTCCTTGACCTTGGATGGTCCTTCTATTGGTTCACTTGCTTGTCCTTATCATTTGGATCCTTGCAAGATCACTATCTTGTCACCCTTCTTAAATTTAGTAAATCACTTTGGCAGGTCTTGTAGTTTCCTTTACTCCTTAGCATGTGTGGCTCTAGGCTACTTGTGTCACTCTTCCTTCAACCTTCGGCACCTCAGGTGGTTGGACTGGCAGGTCCCCTTTGGTGCGTTTGGTCTTAGGTGGTTGTGGCACGTCAGGGACACTATTTAAACCTAGCTCTGAATCACAATCAAATTCTCCATCTTCGCTAAAAGAGGGAGTCTTGCCTGGTGGTCGTAGTTCGGACAATGACTCTATCCTAAGCATTGGCGAAGTGCTTGGCTAGGCAATGCCTGATTGTTTGTAGTTGATTGCCTTTATGTGCTCCAGACAGGCTCAATCGCAATCCATACACATGACTCCTCTCTCGATTATAAAAGCATTCTTCCCATGCAGGTTGGAGTTAGCTTGAATTCACTCTATCATCCTTCCCTTAGTGTCATATTCCACCGTGTCCTCCTCTCCTTTGCTTCCATCATTGAAGGAACAAAAATCCTCTTATTCTTCACTAGAACCATCCTCCTCTGACTAGTCATCATCTCCTAGGTCTTGATAGGGTCAGGTAGATGAATCTATTCTTTGGGTGATCTTTACTCAGAGTATGATTAGTTTCAACTTATAGTTGAGAGCGGGGTCCAATTTTCAAAATTGAACAAGGTTAGGTCCGAGTGTCCAATCCTCAGGATCGTACGCATGGTAGTGGTCTGATTATTGGGTGTTTGAGTGTCCAAGTTTGATTTGCTGTGTCCAATTGGATTGGTCAAGTTGGTCCAAGTGTCAGCCGTTTGATTCTCAGAACACGGATGTAGGGCGTCTCAAGGTCTGATTTCGGGAATTGGACATTTGCGGATTGTATCCAATTCCGCCGGCACATAAACAGTGGGAAAGAAAATCTCTTCATGCCAACGATTTTTGGCCATGCATGCTAGCAAGTTTCACCAAAATGAAAGGTTAGATGCACAGAAAGGTTTTCTACACACTTGATCCAAGCAATAAACTCCTATGGTCTTTGATCAATTTGCTGGAAGCACCAACTCCTACACAAGCTCTCAATCTCTCTCTCTCTCTCTCTATTGCAGAACCTAAAAATGAGGTCTCCCTTTGCCTCTCCCAAGGTCTTAACCCTTGTTGGGCTTAGCCTTAATCTACCTGATCACTCCCTGTGAGATTCTAACACCTCCAAGCAGACTTTTTTCCCATTTTTCTCCCTCTTTGTGCCCTGTTTGGCCCTGTTCAACAGTAGAAACCCTAAAGTTTTCTTCTTCGATTTCTTGATCCTAACCTACTCTAAATGCAACAAAAATCAGAAGCAGAATACTAAAATGATTCCTCCTACTTGCCTAATCATAGAAAAACCAAAATACTTACTTGTTGCAGAGATTAAAACCCAAAACCTCCTACCTATCTCAAGCTCTCGTTCTCAAGGATGAAACCCTTACTTTGTTGCTCGATTTGAGGTGCATAAGTACTCAAGCTTGAATCCATTGGTCCTGGCAATGAAACAAAAATGTAGAGGCAATGAGTTCACACTCAACCACCAAGACCCATGGACCTCTTATTGTTTCAAGCAAACACCTATGGCTATCTCTCACCTAGTTGATGCACCTTCGATCCTACCAGGGTGTATGAGCTTACCTTGATGCCCAAATGAGTTTTCTCCTCCCTCAACAAGCATACCGGTAGCTCCATGATTCGTGATGTGAGCTCAAGCAACTTCAAGCCTCCACCTTCAAGCTCCCTCCATAGCCACACGTAAGAGAAGAGAAGAGAAGAGAGGAGAGAGGAGATAATGGAGAGCTTCTTCTCCTTGATCCCTCACCCTCACACACTCACTCCCTCACACTCTCACACTCCCTCTCTCAAGCACATACAAGCAAGCAAGAAGGAGAGAAGAAGATGAATTCACTTTGCCACGCACCAAAGAACAAGCTGTTCATTCACTTTTTAGCTTTATATAAAAAACCCTAAATCCCTTTTGAGTGGTCATCCCCTTATGCCCTTTTTTACATGGCCGGTCGTGGCACCCTTTTTCCCATTGTCCTCCTATCTTCCTAGCTTCCTTCTTACCACCCATCTACGTTTACAGTTTACAAAGGAGGGAGCTTGGTGCTCTTTTACAAAAATTTTTAGGGGTGCCTCGTCCCGACTTGCGATTTTTCACTTTTTTCATTTTTTTCATTTTTTCTTATGCTATAGTTAACACAAAGCTCTTTGTTAACTGCATCTATTACTCCTCCATTAGGACCATTCCTTCTTCAATGCTAGTTCAATGATTGTTCCTAGCATTCCACATCTACCTTTAATGTAAGTATCATGAGACTGGCACTCGACTTGGAGGGGAATAATGTTAATAGTATTTTGTGAAGTCTAAAGCCAAGAAAAGTTGAAGGCAAGGTCAAAGTAAAAGTGCTAGATTTATTTGATGGTGGATTATTATTTTTGAAACTTCAATATATTATCTTTGGGATACTTGTATTATTTTGTACTTCGAGGACATAACATTATATTCATAGGTGTATTATTTTTTGATATAGTGGGGCTCAATCTGTGTACAATGTATCATCACACATAGTCGTATTTGTCACACTCACAATTTTTGTATAGGTTGTGCACATGGCTTTGTGATAAAATAGCATATGCATGGTCTAATAATGCTAAGGCACAAGTATGTTTCAATGATTGACTTAGATCCCACAAAGTGGGCAGGATGCCAAAAAGAGGGAAAAAAACCTAATTCATAGTGGTTATAAGACACAAAAGGGGCACAAGTTCTAATTCATAGGGGTGCAAATCCTAAAACAGAAAAGGGACACATACCCTAATTCATAGTAGTGGAAACCCCAAAATGCAAAAGGGGCACAAACCCTAAAATACAAAGTGAGGTGCAAACCTTAAAATGCAAATAGGGTGCCCCCTAGATAAGTGACCTAACCCTAACATTAATCTTGGTTTATATAAAGGTGGGAGGTCTCAGTTGTATTTAGTCATTTGGTGCATCCATGCTACGAAAGTTGTATCAATGTAACTATTGAAGCTTTCTATTCTTTTTCTCTCTTCTATCATCTTGCCTCCATTGTTGAGAGTGAATGAGCGAGAGAGAATGAGATATATGGAGTGAGAGACTAAGGGAAGGTGAAGCGCTTCATCATTGTCTTGCTTTTCTCTTCTTCTCTACTAGTTTCTCAACTTATTGGTGTGCTTTGGTGGTGGATGTAAAGGATGACAACATTGGATTTTGTTTTTGAGGTTGTGGAACCATCTTCAAGTCTTCAAGCTTTTGGATTCCAATGCGGGAAGGTAAGATAGGTGATTTCACTACAACTCAAAGCTACTCTTGTGTTTTTGCTTTCTTGGGGGAGAGAGGGATGCATGATTAGTTAGAGTGAAATGTCAAGAGACAAGGTGAGAGATTGTCATTGAAGTGAGTTGCAACTTTTGAAACAATAGAAGTTTGTCCAATGTCTTGATTGTTATGCATTTTGCCCAACAAATATCATGCAAGTCCTTAGGAATTGTTGAAATACAACCCTTCTGATAGGGTCATATGAATAAACTCTTAGCTAGAGGTGAAATTATGACCTCATTGATTTTGTAATACTAGAATGATGTCATGACTTCTCTTGCTACACCTATTTATATATACCTATATAAGAGGCATCATTGTACCTCACATTGTGCATCTCACTATAATGTCTTGTAATGCCAAGATCATATGAAATCTAACGGATAATTGTATTAATTCTAGCTTCATGGTATGAAAATCGTTAGCATGAGGCTACCTATAGATCAAGATTATTAGTTTTTCCCATTCTGGTGCAAATTTTGTATTTTGGAATTTGAAACGATCTTGTTCTCATCACACATCTTTATTTCCAAGGATATCATAAGGTTTTGTAGGTCTTATAGTCCTTTGAGTCTAGCCAACAGGGATTGCCAAAATTCATTCTCTTTAGGTTACACCATTTAGTTTACTCAAAGCACCTCCTTTGTTGTAGCCATAGCTAATTTTGATTCAAGTCATTTCTTTTCACTTTATCATATTCTAAATGCTCTTGATCTACTAAAAATCTTCCAAAATGGGATACTTCTAGTGATGATATCCTCATTGAGGTAGTTGGAAAGGCTTGGGAGGGCCCTGGAGCAAGTTGAGAAGAAGATGAAGTCAACTTTGCCTCAAGTGGATTGAAGTGGGGTTGCCATGGAAGCTGCAAGTGAAGCTCTCTACCCAGGTTGAAATGAATATTGGTGAAACTCCTTGAATCTTGGATCTGATACTAGTTGAAAGATGGAGTGGGTGACAAAGAATGAGAGCACAAGCGGAAGCAAGAAGCAAGAGCTATGGAGGTTGGGGCATGAAGAGAGAGAAAGGCCATATGTGAGAACTACAACAATCATAATGTATGACATGCCTTCCCTTATTCTATTGTCATAGTAAAGAATAGAGAATAAAGTGACAATGATGGGTAGCTAATGTATTTATATGTGGGAAAGAAGTACAAGATAAATATAGGTGGCTAGGCACAAGGGGCCTTTCATCCCAAACATAATTTCTCAAAGGAAATAAATAGAAAAAGAAATTCAAAGGCCTAAGACCCCATTGTATTTGCAGGATCAACTAGATAGGAAATGTAGAACTCAAAACCGTGGAAGGGGAAGTAATCATTCCTTTCAATGGTAGGAGGATCAAGAAATCTAATCAAGGCAGCCACAATGGTGGAGCAAACTTGGTATGAGCAACAAATTAGACTTACTCTACAAATCATATAAGTCACCCCAAGCTCAACATCAAACTTCCTTATTAGAGTAGTGGCAAGTAGCAACCTAGATGATGAGGACAAATTTGTCATTCCAAGAACATATCTTCAAATTAGTTCGAGTGTTACTAAAATGAGGCCAAAGTTGATCCCTCATAGATGAAGGCTCTGACTTCAATATGTTGCATCATCAATTTTTGACCTTATAATGATTGACAAAAATCTCCACCCTCATGGTGGCAAGTCCTAGTCTCTCCTAGGGAAGTGTAAACTCATGGTCATGTTCAAAATAGAAAGCATCCCCTTACTTTTCTATGTTCTTTGGATTGAGAAGACATGGGGTGAGATATTTTCTTAGGTTGCCCATTCAAGTACCAATGTAATGTTAACTATGTCAAAAAACACATCCACCTGAACTCTCCACGAGCCAAGGTGATCTTGGATTTTAACACACAAGGGAACTCACTGAAGGACAAATAAGGACTAAATAGCCAAAAATAAGTGGCAAACCAAGAGAAAATTGAAACGGTTTGATGCTTTTGTGGTCATGCCCAAAAGGTTAATTCAACAAAAAAGAAACCCCAAATGTCTATGAACCTCCTTACGATGGATACCCAAGGTCTTGGTCATGGCATAAGACACTACTAGGGCAACCATCATGTTTGGGTCCCAAAACACACCACTTACCAAATCACCCATGGATGCAACCCATCAAGAAGAAATTGGGAAAAAGTCACAACAAATCCAAACAAATCACAACCAACAAAATCCACATTGGTGTATAGACCAAATGAAACCAATCCCACTACTCATTGTTTGACACCATGACCAAAAAAAGGACAAGCTCTTATTCACTCTAGTTATGCTAGTGCAACAAATTTCAAACATTTCCTTCATTGCACAACAAAAGGACAATGAAAAATCCACGATTACAATCAATGCCAATCTTGTAAAAGTAGACCTTATAGAAGTCACCACCACTGGTGCCAATGCCAAAAAAGTAACTAACAAAACCTAATGGAAAGGTGGAAAATGATTAGGGGAAGAGTCAATGCTAGATTAGTTGGCCAAGCCACAACTATCAATTAGTCTACAGCAGACATATGATTCTCAATCTAGCAAATGGAAAAAACATTGGTAACACAATTTTACCTTTCAAGCTCTAATTGCTTTGCTCAGCTCCATGTGGTGTCTGAGATTCTTGCTTGAGTAACAAAATGATAGATATGAGCATAAAAAATGATTGAGTGCTTGAAGTTGTTTCTCATTGGGAGACCACATGAAGACAATGAGCACAAATTTTGCCAAAGCGTGTTGGTAAAAAAGGAACTCTTGAAAACTTTTGTGGAGAAAGATGCAAGGGTAATATGTCTCATACCCAATTGGGCACATGATCCATCACTAGAATCCAAGATTAGGTTGAAATTTTAGAATTCAAGAAAAAGAGTGAGTCATAAATCCAAAATTTTCAAAAATGGTGCAAGCACAGGGTTGAGATCCCTTGTAATGGTAGTCAACTCATGTCAAGCACCAAATAGCGATGAGTAGTCATCAAGACTTTACAACACGACCACACTCACTATGATATTATCTCTCTTAGATCTATTATTATTGTGAGAAACTTGGCCTACCCTCTAGAGCTTGAACACTGTACTCTCCCACAAACTTATGCACATGGAGGAGCTTCATATCACTAGCTAGTTTGATGGATCCTCATTACTAACAATGCCACATATCTTTGTGTGCTAGCATGTAAAAAATTTGATCTAGATCCCCCTACAATCCAAATCAAATCTCAACAACCCTTGTAAATAAATAATGCCACTAGTCCTCATGTATATAATAATAATAATCTTTCTTTCAAAGCAACATGTCTAGGTCCCCTTCCAATCCAAATAAAATCTCAACAACCCTTGTAAATAAATAAAGCCACTAATCCTCATGTATATAATAATAATAATCTTTCTTTCAAAGCAACATGTCTAGGTCCCCTTCCAATCCAAATAAAATCTCAACAACCCTTGTAAATAAATAAAGCCACTAATCCTCATGTATATAATAATAATAATCTTTCTTTCAAAGCAACATGCCCATACTAGCAAGCCATTGTGTAGTTTCCCACATTTTAAATTAGGAAGCTATGAATATGTTTTGGTGGGTGGAGGAAAACATATTTTCACTTGTTGGGATAAAAAACAAGATAAAATGTATATGTATAGATTATGATCAAAATTTCATCATTTGTGATTACCATTCACTCAAAGATTCTCACTTCAAAATTTTGTATTAAATTGTAGGATAAGGACGAACCAAATACAAAAGATCATCAAGGATATCAAATTATCTTCACCATGGATCAACAATAGGAGTTTAATATTTGACCACAAATGTAGAGTGTTGGACATTGAAAGTTTTCTTGTTGACTAATTGGATAAAGTGATAGAAAGTAAATAACGACATAACAAGGGGGATGATACACGAATGTGGCATCGCCAACCATGCCAAGGCAGTATGCAAACTAGTCCAAATGCTAGGGTGTATGGATTACAATTCAAAAATTCCCACCAAACACTAAAATAAGATGAGCCAAATTCACATTAAACAATTAAATAAGACAAAGTCCAATGACCCTTACACTATACTTGCTGGAATGCTCTAGGTCAAGATGTAAGGAGAAAAGTATGATATGACAAAGAAGGCACTTCATCATCTCAAGAAAGTGGCATGATAAAGCTAAAGTAAACAATGATGGACTATTATTTAGTGCCATCCAAGATGAAGATTTTCAGATCACAACCCATATCTTCCACATGATGTTCACCCATATCAAACCTAATTTACAAACCAATAGGATTCCCAAGGGTCTATTTTGTAGACAAGTAGGGAAGAAATTAAAGTGAACCAAAGCAAAAGCATCTGTGATTGTGTATGATGCCATCCTAAATAGAGTCATTGACATAGCCTTAGGTGCACTTGACTCCATATTATTTACTCTTGGAGTCCCAACCCCCATAAGACCAAATCCATCATAGGAAAGTGTAGCCTCAAAAGATGTAGGCCCCAACAAAGAAAAGAAATTGGAATAAGAAAGCATAAGATCAAGGAAAACATTAAGAGAAGAAGAGAAAGACTCCTCCTCAAAGGAAATAAATGAAGAAGAAGGGAAGAAGGGCAAAAGAAAAATACATGCTTGATATATCAAGAGAAGGTTGCAATTTACACGGTCATGATTGAATCTAAAAGAAAATGCAGGGAGAAAAAGATGCACTTTTATCGAGGAATAAGAGGGCCTTATCACTACTATGTGTCTATCAGGGATATTTAGAAGGTCAATGAAGAGTCTAATGAAATGTAACAACTCATAGCAAATGTGCTAAACACACAAGCTCAATTGCTTGAATTGCAAAAAGAAAAGTTGTAGTACAAGTCCTATCACATCACAAGAGAACTACCAATGTCTTGCCTAGTCAATTAGCCCATTAATTCAAGAGATTGGATTAATAAAGGAACTCTTGTAGTAGGGGGTGTGACCATGCTAAAGTATCTATATGAGGAAGTTAGAAAGGACAAAGTACAAGTTGTCGAAGAAAGAGAAGAAATGCAACCCAAGCTAGGTGAGGCAAGAGATTAATATCAAGAGATCTTGCAATAGTCTGCCCAACAAAATCATGACTTCCAAACTCAGTTAGAAGAGAAAAGGTTAAGTCCAAGACATGGATGAAATTCAAAGGTGGAGCAAATAATTGAGAAATAAGTAGTAGAATTCAACACCTTGGTGGAGCAAGAAAAGGAAAGAATAGAAAATTTGGACAAGGGAGATGGAAGAAGCCTATCATTCATAGGGACAACTTCAAGAAGCCATTACAATTCTATAGGCTACAATCAAGGCAAATCTTACAGGATCAGTAGCTAGGGTGGAACAAGGAGTTAATCAAGTGCATGCATAAATTGTTAAGAAAATGGCTATGGACTTGGCAAACTACGCGTGTTGTGAAAAAAAATTCAAGGAATAGGTGGCTATGTCTAGGGAAATAATATCCTTGTAGTAAAAATTATCTCAAAAGGACATCATAATAGTCTCCATGGCCAAGTCTAATAGAGTGGAGGAGTTGAAAGTTGAACTTGTCCTTGCCAGTCTAGCATAGGAAAAGTTGGACTTCTGCACTGAGTTAAGCATCGTTGCCTATGAGACTACCAAGGAAATACTATTAAATCGCCTTTGATACATAGGCTACAACGAGTAATGTTTAAGGGAAATGGGATTATGGTCATTAGCACTCTTGAAATGAGAATTTTGTCACCAGCACTCTCAAAACCTAGTGACATACATTTGCCACCTATAGAGGGAAATATTATGGAGCCATAGACTCTCATAACACCCACATCAGAGTACTTGGAGCCATTAGATTTTGATGCATTCATAGAGGGGATAGAAAGAGAACAACAATGCTTGCAACAACTTATAGAAGTGGCTCTAGACAACTAGGAGGCCTACAAGAAGATTATCAAGGTCGTAAAAGTGCAAACACAAAACATCACTAATCTCCCATTGGAGTTTCTCACCTTCAAAGACGAAGAAGAGGATCAAGAAGAAATGCTATGGCAATGCCAAGAGAGGGAGATGGCATAAATCAAAATAGAATTTGAATTTGACATCAAGTTCTACAAAGAGCCAAGGTTTAAACACATTGTAATCACTCATCAAAGTAGGGGAAATAATCGCAAGAAACTAGCTCCACCAATAGGATAAGAAGGACTTCCATAAAGCATGTAAGCTCTAAGGAAGTAGAAGGAAGTACCTTGATATGAAGCTCAAGGATGCATGGGCCAAGAAACCATAGTGGTGCTACAACATCCTTGAATCTAATGAGCATGTTTAGTCCACCTTCTACTACTCGCCACCTAGCAACTACTCGCCACCTAGCAAGCAAGTGAATGTACTTTATTTTCCATAACCTAGAATATACAACAATTGTTCTAATATCTAGCTTCATGGGAGATATAACTTCCCAAAGACCCCTAATATGCAAGATATTTGATGGAGAAATATTATGTCTATTCCAACCTAGGGACCTCAAGCCCTCTTTCGATAGTATTGTTAAGAAATTCAATAATTTCCTAGACCCATAATTCATCACAACATGTAATTGCTTTTGTCACTTGGTCAAGCTTTTGTAGCTACTACCCATGCCGTATGAGGATAGCTTGCCAACCCTCTTCTTTGAAGTAAATGCTAGAATTGATTGTGCTATAATTGCATTTCATCTCATAGCACTACTCTACTACTATTTTGGAATATCTGGTTAGGTTTGCCAACTAGTTTGTTTTGTGAGTCCACAACAAGTGCATGTGCTACTACAAGGCCAAGCCCTTAAAACCTTGGTTTCATGAGACACATCCCCTATTTTTTTGAATGCATGCATCCATACTTTCTAGATTCTTCGATCAGGTTGTTGCGATAGTTCGTAAAGGAATAAGACCACATCAAGTCATTCACTATTAAGTATTAAACACAAATCTCAGCTTCATGATCCACAACAACAACTACTATACAACAATAGATTGTTGCTGCAATTATGACTACCCTAGTATACAACAACCATGAAAGATAGAATAGCATACCACCATTCACATGGAGTGCCATGGGACTAGCACACTTGTCTAGGAGAGAAGTAATATCAAATTGTGAAAGAGAAGCCAAGCGTCAGAATTCAAATCAAAAGTGAAGAATCATTTTGGGTGCTTCTTTTACAAGGTGCAATTAAATTTTTTTGTTGTAGAAGAAATAAGCACTGTTGTTGTAAATATTTATGTGAGAGCTAGGTTCACTTCCATGAAAATTGTAAAGTTTTTCATTGTATAATAGCTCCATTCACTCTAGATTGGTTGGCTCTCAGAATACTCACAAAGGGCCAACCAAGGAGCCTCAAAAGTGGTAAGTTTTTCAACATTAAGTGGAAACTCTAAGTTTAGTCCTATGTATAAAAAGGAAGAGCTCATTATAGTGTGTGCCAACTTGTGAGTTCAAGATATCTTCCTTCTTGCTCTTGCTTTCCCATTTCTAGAGAGAGAGAGGGAGGGAGGGAGGGAATGTGTGTGGGCGGGTGGATGAGTGAGAGTTCAAGCATCTATCTTTCTTCTTGATCTTTCTTTCCCATTGCTTTTGAGAGAGAGAGAGAGAGAGAGAGAGAGAGAGAGAGAGAGAGAGAGAGAGAGAGAGAGAGAGAGAGAGAGAGAGAGAGAGAGAGAGAGAGAGAGAGAGAGAGAGAGAGAGAGAGAGAGAGAGAGAGAGAGAGAGAGAGAGAGTATGTGTGTACATGTGTGTTTGTGAGTGTGAGGGACTAAATAATGACACAGTCCATTGCATCCATTCTCTTCTCCTTCTTCTTCTTTCGCTTCTCATCCTTGCAATGAGCATACTCATATTTTGTAACGTGTCCCCTTGTCCGCTTGTGGGACACGTCTTAGCAGCCCATGGGGAAGAGAGTCTAGAAAGCGCCGCCTGGCACTCGCAAGGAATGTCACATGGTTTGTGATCTAGGTCTTCCCGAGTCTGCCTCGAGTGAAGTGTCCAACCGTTCCCACTTAGGATCGACCTGAGGTCAAGGTTCCTTTCCTATCAGCAAAGTCTCTAGGAAGTAGCTAGCATCAAGCTCCAGATGAACCACTTTACGTAGAAACAACATAGTTGAAGCGAATTTATGCTGCACTTGGTTCATGGAGAATGGGAAACGAGAGGGATGTGAAGCTTAACTTCTCTGCCCATAAGGCATAGTCCCATTCCGTTCCCCTAAAACAACATAAATCGGGATTCTAACTCTACTGATGCTAGGTCTTCATAGCCTCGTTATCACGTCTTTTGAGAAAAGTTCCCAGCTAATCGGGACCACCCTTCCGTAGGATGGACCCAAGTCATGTCCACTGCATTTTCCTCGGTTTGCTTAGTTATCTAATTACCTACCACATTATGTTTGACATGCAAAAGAAACTTCCTTAATTAATCAATTTAAACACAAGTTCCTTCACATAACTTCGACAGTGATACAAAAACAATGTCAAGCAAGTTCCTTTTTCAAATATCTGATCTTTATTTATCATAGTCTCGGAATACTTCAAGTATCACGTTCGAAGGCTATCCCAGCAATCTACAGGATTGCTGCTCCAAGTTCCGCGTGTAGACTAGTACATGGGCCTTGAGATCCCATCTCGAGTCATATCGGCCTCTTGTGCGAGATCTGAAGGCAAGGAATTTATAGCCAGAGACTCCCCTAGCACCCAAGCGTCCTCCCGCTCCAAGCAGCACCCATGGAGAGACCTCTCGCGGGGGTTAGGTCCATATACTCGGCGCGGCTAACAACCCCCTTGGATAGGGCCAGGCAGACAGTCGGAGGTAACTGAACCTTCCTCTCCCTCCAGGCTTTTAACTTGAAGCATTAAGTGTTTTGCCTTGATTTAGTTCCTTGATCAAAGAAGTTCAAACAATGTACCTAAGTGTACAATCACGATCATTTCAGAGGTCATTTCTATGACCAGCTGCTAAGGTGTGATTTCTTCTTCCTGAATGCTCCCAGCATTCGATCCTGGATCGTTCGCGACTTGGCGAGATCCCAAGGGCTTGGCAAGCTAGGTTGCTTGCTTTCCCTTTATCTTCGGGTTAGGGTTTGTACCCTGCGGACTCTAATTGTCCTTACCTTAGGTCTCCTTGTAAAGTAGATCATGGAAAACCCCATTGTCCTTGGTTGGTCAACTTGCTGGTTATCTCCTAGGTCCTTTGAAGTACCTATGTACCTTTATCATTGATCTTAATTGATCAAGATTGCCTATCCCTTTGACCATGGCTAGTCGAGATGGTTCTGTTTAGAACAGTTCCTACTCCGACTTAAGTATAATCTTCTTAAGCCTTCTTAATAATGCTCACAAGCGCTAAGCTCTTACCTATCCCTCTTGAAAGTCACCAAGGACATTGTCATGAGATTCGTGGATCTTAGTCCCATTTTGGTAAATTACAAGCAACATTGAATTTTCCCAATAACTTTAATGTACGCAACGTAATGCCATGCCTTCATTTCAATGCTTACAATTTTGCTATAATCCATATGTTATTTTAAGCCACACATGCGAAGGTACTTTCTATGCATGCAATCTTAACATTATCCTCTATGTAACATTTTACATGATCTATAACCTTCTTGAATGGTCTAACCTTATGTGATCATTGTATGAGTCTAGCTACACTTTAATCTTTTCTACAGATTGTTACATGTACCTTAGAATCCATCTTGCGATATGGAGATGCACTTTGTTTCTTTCAATGTTCTCTAAAATGCATTTTAATCAAGAACTTGTGCAAGGAGTAATGCACTTTATGCAAGAATTTTTGGTAATTTACGATGCAGTTTCTAATCAATTTCACCTATTACGATGTCATCTACAACGGAGATTATCTTGTTCATTACATACATCACAACTATGTTCATACCTAGGGAATTATCAACATGCAATTAATGTGATGCATGTGAATATGATTCTTCACCGGGATGATTATAACCTACGATTTAATAATAGAGAAACCTGGGTTTGGAGTGATGTCGTGATTCCTGTGGTTTTGATACCTGATGAACCGTTCGCGGTTGCGGTGCCACCTTGATTCAAACCTCCATCGACGCTTGCAGGGTTTCTGGCCATCTTTGTGGAACTACGCTTCGGGGCCATACTCAAAGTCGCGTGTACGAGTGATAGGGTTCTCGCACTCTCCTAGCAAAAATATCGCTGCCTCTCCTTGAGTGGGGAAATAAAATAATGAAGGGGGAGGGGCGTATCTTTAGGAATTCTTCTTCTTCTTCTCCTCTCTCTATCTCTTGTTCTTGTTCTTGTTCTTCCTCTCTTCTTCTCCTTCTCTCTCTCCCTTCCTCTTCTTCTTCTTCTACTCTTCTTCTCCTTCTCTCTCTCTCCTCTTCTTCTTCTTCTTCTCTTTTTCTTCTCTCTTCTTCTTCTTCTTCTCTTCTTCTCTTCTTCTCTTCTTCTCTTCTTCTCCTTCTCTCTCTCTCTCTCTCTCTCTTCTTCTTCTTCTTCTCTTCTTCTCCTTCTCACTCTCCCTCTTCTCTCTCTCTCTCTCTCTCTCTTTCTCTCTCTCTCTCTCTCTCTCTCTCTCCTTCTTCCTCTTCTTCTTCTTCTTCTTCTTCTTCTTCTCTTCTTCTCCTTCTCTCTCTCTCCCTCTTCTTCTTCTTCTCTTCTCCTTCTCTCTCTCTCTCTCTCTCTCTCTCTCTCTGTCACGACCAGGGAGGGCACTGTTCACGGGGGGAGGGGGGGCGTGATGATGCAGGCTAGGGCGGGAGTTGCTACTGTGAACGAGGGAGGGGGGCACTCTATCCGTCGAGACCACAGGGAGGGGGCGTGATGATGCAGGCAATGGCCACAGGGGGGGACTGTCCCCTTTATAATGGGGGAGGGAGTAGGTGGCTTATGGGGGGGGGGGGGGGGAGATGGCCATCTAGCGGCTACCAGCCCTCCCACTTGGGGGGCTGCATGCCCCCCTCTCGTTCATTACTCACACACACTCTCTCTCTCCTCGCCATGCAGTCGGCAGGGGGAGAGAGAGGAAGTAAAAAAAGTTAAAAAAATTTGAAATTTTTTTAAGGGGGGTTCTCATGGGGGGGGCACGGGGGATATTACATCCTCTCCCCCTTAGAGGAATTGAGATGTCCTCATCTCAAGAAGTCCTATGGGTATTGTTGGTTGAGAGTATTTTCGTTTATCCAGGTGGCATCCTCTTTTGGATAATCTTTCCACTAGATGAGGTATTCTCTCAAGGTCCTTGATCTCAAATGCTTCTCCTTAACATGTAGGATTCTATCGGGCCGTAGCTCAAGGACTCCTTGGCTAGGCATTACAATTTGCTGATCATCAAGTACATGATTCGGGTTAGGTAGATACTTTTTCAATAGGCTAACGTGAAATACATGATGAATCTTTAGGGTTGCGGGCAGCTATATTCTGTAAGCATTAGGTCCTAGGCACTTAGTGATCTTATAAGGTCCACAATACCTTGGACTTAGCTTCTTGTACTCTCCCAAGGACAGTGAACTCTTTTTAGGGCATACACGGATGAAGACCATATCAACTTCGACGAAGGATCTGTCTTGCCGTTTCAAGTCGGCATAGGCCTTTTGTCTATCCTTGGCAGCCAGAATGTCTTGTCTTATTGATTTGATTTGATTGTCCATGTCTTCCAGCATCTGTCTTGAAGCTTCTACCCTCAAAGTTGGATCTGAGAAGTTCAAAGGGGTAGGATAATCATGCCCATACAATGCTTGGAAAGGGGTTATCTGAATACTCTGTTGGCAAGAAGCATTGTAGGCAAACTCAACCAGTGGTAAGTATTGAATCCACTTTTTGGGTTTGCGACAGCAATATGCCCTAAGCATATCTTCAATGACTTGATTGACTCGTTCTGTTTGACCATCAGTTTGGGGATGGTAAGCTGTACTGAAACAGAGTTGAGTTCCAATAGCCTCAAAGATAGGTCTCCAGAAGTGTGATGTGAAAAGAGAGTCATGATCACTAATGTTTCTTTGGGTAACCCATGAATTTTGAATGTTTCCTTGATGAATAATCTTGCGATGTCTGAAGCTTTATAGTTCGTCTTGACAGGGATGAGATGTGCAACCTTGGTGAGCATATCTACTACAACCATAATAGAGTTATATCCTCCTTGAACTTAGGGTAGGCCAACAATAAAGTCCATACTAATGAACTCCCATTTCATCTATGGAATGTCAAGTGGTTGCAATTTCCCAGGCATTTTAACATGTTCTGCCTTAATACGTTGATAAGACAAACATTCTGTGACGTATTTGAGTACATCTCCCTTGAGCCTTTCCCAATAATAACTCTTCCTGATCGCATTAAGGGTCTTGGCATAACCAGGATGTCCTGAGAAAGGGGAGTCATGGGCTTCCCACAGTATCTTCTACTTGAGAGTTTGGCTTGCAGGGATACATAATCTTGTCCTAAAGTAGACAAGCCCACTACTAATGGAGAATTTTTGATATTTCGTCTTTAGCTTCGGGTCTTGGCCCTTGATGGGGATCTCCCTTAGCATTTTCTGATAGATTGGGTCATGATATGCCTCTTCTTTTGCTAGCTCAAGAATCGGGTTGTTTGGCATTGATACCTTTGTGGCTAGAGACCTTGTTGTTGATGGATCTTGCAAAATGAGAGAATTTAGAAATGCCTTGCGACTGAGTGCATCGGCAACCACATTCTCTTTTCTAGGCCTATATTTGATTTCAAAATCATATTCTTCCAGCACTTCGATCCATCGATGTTGCCTCATATTGAGCTCATTCTGAGTGAAAATCTATTTAAGACTCTTGTGGTCCGTTAATAAGGAAAATTTGTTACCTAGCAAGTAATGTCTCCAAAGTTTGAGAGCATGGATGATAGCCAACAGCTCTAGGTCGTGGGTAGCATAATTCCTTTCATGGATCTTCAATTTTCTTGAAGAATATGCTACGGGATGACCTTCTTACATAAGTACACATCCTAAAGCAAGTGCGCTAGCATCAGTTACCACTTCAAACTCCTTATTAAGATCAGGAAGTTTCAGGATGGGTGCTGATACTAAGCTTTGCTTTAGTTTGTCAAAGCTGGTCTGTTCAACAGGTGACCATACAATTGCTACTTGCTTAGATTAGCTAGAGGTGCTGCAATCAAAGCATAATCTTTAATGAAAATTTTGTACCACCTTGTCAACCCAAGAAACCTACGTATTTCTTTGACAGAAGTTGGTGTTGGCCATTCCAGAACATATCTGGATCTACTAAAATTCCTTCTGCTGATACAATGAATCCCAGATATTCAATCAGTCGCTTGAAAAATGCGCACTTCTTCGTCTTGGCATAAAGCTTGTGTGCTCTCATTGTTTCAAGAACAATGTGAAGCTGGGGTTCATGATCCTTTTCCTGTTTTGAGTAGACTAGGGTATCGTAAAAGAAGATGAGTACGAAGTCATCAAGATAGGGCCTAAAGATATCCTGGATTAACCTGTTGAAGGTAGCAGGAGCATTCGTCAGCCTGAATGACATCACTAGGAATTCGAAGTGTCCATATATTGTATTGAATGCAGTCTTTGGGATATCTTCTTCCTTGATCCTTATCTGATAATATCCAGATCTGAGATCTATCTTTGAGAAGATCTTCGCCCCTTGAAGACGGTCAAGTAATTCATCTATTCTTGGAATGGGGTATTTATTTTTGATGGTTGCTTGATTCAACCCTCTGTAGTCAATGCATAGGCGAAGTGTTCCATCTTTCTTCTTTTGGAACAACGCTGGAGCTCCCCATGGTGAACTGCTAGGACGGATGTAGCCTTGATCTAATAGTTTCTTGAGTTGCTCTTTCAGTTCGATAGCTTTCGAAATGGACATCTTATACGGCCTCTTTGCGATCGGTGCAGATCCTAGAACAAGTTTGATTTTGTGGTCGACTTCCCTTTGGGGAGGAAGTTTCGTTGGATCTTCAGGGAATACGTATGCATATTCCTTTAACCATGAAGGTTCTTCTCCGGATTCCTGATTCTGATCTAGCTTATTCAGTTTAATCAAATAGACAGGTAGACCCTTTTGAACACCTTTTATTATCCTTGTTGCCTTTGCCAACTGTATTTTTTGCTTACCGGCCTCACCTTGAGTCATGACTAGTTCCCCTTCAGAATTTCGGAAGGAGATTTCGCCCTTCCCACAGTGGATGTGAGCATCATTGGGTATTAGCCAATCCATTCCGAGTAAACATTCATGGACACCTAGGTTCATTACCCTGAACCTCACAGAAGTTGGCTTCCCACCTAGTAGGAATTTCATCTTAGCAGTTTGCCTAGTACAAGTGACTTTACGACCATTTTCTAATTCCACAAGTAAAGTAGATGCATCTATTGTGGCTATCCCTAATCTTTTTGCACAGATTGTTGAAATGAAGGAATATGTACTGCCACATTCAATCAGGGTTTTGAAGCTTTTACCTTGATATTCTGATGGCATATGAATCACCGAGAATTGGCGATTTGGACCCTTCCTGTGAAGAGTGGCATGAACCGTCGCCCTCTCCATGTTAGCATCCATGGATGGATCTTCTTCATCGTCTAGCTCCTTGTTGGAAACACATGAGGTTTTCCCTCTGTCCATAACGGTGGTTCCTTGGCCATGAGCGACTCTATTTTGACCTTGGAATCGCCCTTGGCGATATCCTCTGCTAAGCTTGGGACACTCCCTCTTGAAGTGCCTGGGCTTGCTGCAATGGAAGCAACGTGGGTTGCGATCATTGCTTTGTGTTGGAACAAAGTTGTTGATAGCATTGGCCCTAGCTTTCTTTCTTTGGCCCTGATTCTGACCCTGCTCTCTCTTGGTTTGAGCCATAGACATACCCTTATTCTAACCTTTGTAAGGCCAAATCATGTTCTACCTTGGTTTGGTCTGCACTTTGTGTATTATTGGAGCAGCTCGAATGAGTATATCTTGTAGTCCGTTGGGCGCATTGATTCCAATCGAGTGTTTATGGGTGGATTCAACCCAACATAGAATTTTGACACCTGTTGTGTCATATCCATTGGGGGTGCATAATTTAGGAGTGAAACGAACTTCGAATAATATGCTTTAAGGGATAATTAAGTCATAGAATTCATTCATCTTTTGTGTGCGGTAGGCAGGTGGCAGATACCTCCCTCTCACAGCTTCCTTAAGCTTATCCCAAGTGACTGTCCCCTCCGAGATCGCTTGATCTCTGCACCACTGTTTCCACCAAAGTCTCGCTTCGCCTGTAAGCTTAAGTTTGGCGAGCATGGCTTGGTTAGCAGGTGCAGTTCCTGCTGCCTCAAAATAGTCCTCCATGGACTCAATCCAGATCTCAGTGTCAGCTTGAATAGTCCTTCCCTTGCCATCAAGCTCGAGTGGCTTAATTTGTTTGAGAAGGAACTTCTTCTCTTGAACCACAGCTAGACTTAGTGCAGGAGTCGAATTTGGAACTTGCGCTTGGGGTTGCATCTGAACAATAAGATTCTTTATGTTAACGTCTTATCATATGCTCCCATATTATGTTAATATGACTAGCACAGCTTTTAGCCAAGTGATTTAATCACTTAACACCTCAATTAACATTTATGATCAAGATAGATAATTGTAAAAAGTCTTATTTATTCATGAGGGCATAACCCTTTGAGTACATTTATTTTGGATAGGTAGGACAGGCTGATTGATACATTAGTTTGGGGAAAATAGGATTGTGTTACAATTAGCTATAGGGACAGAATAATAATATGGAGTGGGGTCATGGATTTTCAAGAAACAGTAAGTCATAGGAAGCTTGGGGTATCCCTTCCTTTGATATCCGTTCTTCTCATAGCGCCCTAGCACTTTGATTCTGTCAGCAGAGATCACCCGGGTCACTTCTTCATAGACATACTTGTTCTACTTGACTTGCCATCTGCTAACGTGCAAAGTTGCGTTTACGTGAGCTTCGACAAAGATGAACATCTTTACAATCTCTAAATCCTCCATCCACTTGATTCTCTTCAAGTTGGTCTGAAGGTACATGAGTCGGTGGGCTGCTATGTAGTATATTCCTGAATCTCACGTCCATCTCCGCTCCGCATATAGGGGCGAAGGATTATAGATGCTGTCCAAGATATCCATCATGCTAAGCCTCTGGCGATAATTTGAAGCATGCATTGCAGTCATGAACATGACCTAGAATACCAAGAACTTGCTCCATGCTTCGTGACTCTACAACCCAGCATCCATAAGTGAGTAAAGAAATGATTTCAACAGAAAATACTGCTCTATTCCACTCACCTTCCCCTGACTATCCCCTTATTCCCTTTGTTTTCCTCCATTAAGTTCCCTTGCAATCCTTAGATCTCGTTGGTTGGTTGTGATACCAAACTATAATGTGTCCGCTCGTCGGCTTGTGGGACACGTCTTAGCAGCCCATCGAGAAGAGAGTCTAGAAAGCGCCGCCTAGCACTCGCAAGGAATGTCATAGACTTTGCGATCTAGGTCTTCCCGAGTTTTCCCCGAGTGGAAGTGTCTGACCGTTCCCACTTAGGATCAACCTGAGGTCAGGTTTCCTTTCCTATCAGCAAAGTCTCTAGGAAGTAGCTAGCGTCGAGCTCCGGATGAACCGCTTTGCATAGGAACAACAGAGTCAAAGCGGATTTATGCTGCACTTGGTTCATGGAGAATGGGAAACGAGAGGGATGCGAAGCTCAACCTCTCTGCCCATAAGGCATAGTCCCATTCCGTTCCCCTAAAACAACATAAATCGGGATTCTAACTCTACTAACACTAGGTTTTCATAGCCTCGTTATCACATCTTTTGAGAAAAGTTTCCAGCTAATTGGGACCACCCTTCCGTAGGACGGACCCAAGTCACATCCACCGCACTTTTCTCAGTTTGCTTAGTTATCTAATTATGTACCACATTATGTTTGACATGCAAAAGCAACTTCCTTAATTAACCAATTTAAACACAGGTTTCTTCACGTAACTTAGGCACTGACATAAAAACAATGTCAAGCAAGTTCCTTTTTCAAATATCTGATCTTTATTTATCATAGTCGCATAATACATCAAGTATCACGCCCGAAGACTATCCTAGCAATCCACAGGATTGCTGCTCCAAGTTCCGCTCGTAGACTAGTCCACCGGCCTCGAGATCCCATCTCCAGTCACATCGGCCTCTTATGCAGGATCCGGAGGCAATGAATTTATAGCCAGAGCCTCCCCTGGCACCCAAGTGTCCTCCTGCTCCAAGCAGCACCCACGGAGAGACCTCTCGCGGCGGGTAAGGTCCATATACCCGGTGTGGCTAACAACCCCCTTGGATAGGGCCAGTCAGACAGTCGGAGGTAACTGAATTTGCCTCTCCCTCCAGGCTTTTAACCTGAAGCATTAAGTGTTTTGCCTTGATTTAGTTCCTTGATCAAAGAAGTTCAAACAATGTACCTAAGTGTACAATCACGATCATTTTAGAGGTCGTTTGTACGACCAACTGCTAAGGTGTGATTCCTTCTTCCCAAATGCTCCCAGCATTCCATCCTGGATCGTTCGTGACTTGGTGAGATCCCAAGGGCTTGGCAAGCTAGGTTGCTTGCTTTCCCTTTATCTTCGGGTTAGGGTTTGTACCCTACGGACTCTAATTGTCCTTACCTTAGGTATCCTTGTAAAGTAGATCATGGACAACCCCATTGTCCTTGGTTGGTCAACTTGCTGGTTATCTCCTAGGTCCCTTGCAGTACCTATGTACCTTTATCTTTGATCTTAATTGATCAAGATTGCCTATCCCTTTGACCATGGTTGGTCTAGATGGTTCTGTTTAGAACAGTTCCTACTTTGACTTAAGTATAATCTTCTTAAGCCTACTTAATAATGCTCACAAGCACTAAGCTCTTACCTATCCCTCTTGAAGTCACCAAGGATATTGTCATGAGATTCGTGGATCTTAGTCCCATTTTGGTAAATTACAAGCAACGTTGAATTTTTCCAACAACTTTAATGCATGCAACATAATGCCATGCCTTCATTTCAATGCTTACAATTTTTATATAATCCATACGTTATTTTAAGCCACACATGCAAAGGTACTTTCTATGCATGCAATCTTAACATTATCCTCTATGTAACATTTTACACGATCTATAACCTTCTTGAATGGTCTAACTTTATGTGATCATTGTACGAGTCTAGCTACACTTTAATCTTTTCTACAGATTGTTATATGTACCTTAGAATCCATCTTGCGATATGGAGATGCACTTTATTTCTTTCAATGTTCTATGAAATGAATTTTAAGCAAGAACTTGTGCAAGGAGTAATGCACTTTATGCAAGAATTTTTGGTAATTTACGATGCAGTTTCTAATCAATTTCACCTATTACGATGTCATCTTACAACGGAGATTATCTTGTTCGTTACATACATCACAACTATGTTCATACCTAGGGAATTATCAACATGTAATTAATGTGATGCATGTGAATATGATTCTTCACCGGGATGATTATAACCTACGATTTAATAATAGAGCAACCTGGGTTTGGAGTGATCCCATGATTCCTGTGGTTTTGATGCCTGATGAACCGTTCGCGATTGCGGTGCCACCTTGATTCAAACCTCCATCCACGCTTGCAGGGTTTTCGGCCATCTTTGTGGAACTACACTTCGGGGTATACTCGAAGACACGTGTACGAGTGATAGGGTTCTCACACTCTCCTAGCAAAAATTGTGCCGCCTCTCCTTGAGTGGGGAAATAAAATAATGAAGGGGGAGGGGCGTATCTTCAAGAATTCTTCTTCTTCTTCTTGTCTTCTTCTCCTCTCTCTCTCTCTCTCTCTTCTTCTTCTTCTTCTTCCTCTCTTCTTCTCCTTCTGTCTCTCCCTTCCTCTTCTTCTTCTTCAGCTACTCTTCTTCTCCTTCTCTCTCTCTCCTCCTCTTCTTCTTCTCATTTTTCTTCTCTCTTGTTCTTCTTCTTCTTCTCTTCTTCTCCTCTCTCTCTCTCTCTTCTTCTTCTTCTTCTTGTCCTTCTCACTCTCCCTCTTCTCTCCCTCCCTCCCTCTCTCTCTCTCTCTCATTCTTCTTCTTCTCTTCTTCTCCTTCTCTCTCTCTCCCTTCTTCTTCTTCTTCTTCTCTTCTTCTCCTTCTCCTTCTCCCTCTCTCTCTCTCTCTCTCTCTCTCTCTCTCTCTCTCTCTCTCTCTCTCTCTCTCTCTCTCTCTCTCTCTCTCTCTCTCTCTCTCTCTCTCTCTCTCTCTCTCTCATGGCCAGGGGGCGCTGTTCACGGATGACGGGGGGGGGGGGAGGCGTGATGATGCAGGCCAGGGCGGGGGCTGCTGCCGTCAATGAGGGAGGGAGGGCTCTGTCCGTCGAGACCATAGGGAGGGGGACGTGATGATACTGGCGATGGCCACCACAGGGGGGGACGTTGTCCCCTTTATAATGGGGGAGGGAGGAGGTGGCTTATGGGGGGGAAGACAGCTGTAGCAGCTGCCACCCCTCCCACCTGGGGGGCTGTATGCCCCCCTCTCGTTCATTACTCACACACACTCTCTCTCTCCCCACCATGCAGTCGGCAGGAGGAGAGAGAGGGAGTAAGGAATTTTTAAAAAAAATTGATTTTTTTTTTAGGGGGGTTCTCATGGGGGGGGAGGCACCGGGGGGGGGGGGGGGGGGGGAACGAGGGATATTACATATTTGATGGGAGGCTTGAGAGCATTTGGAGCAAAGGATTGGAATGCAAGGAGGTTAACACAATGATTGTGATATTGCCTTTTTCAATTCAAGTACGGACTACAATAAGTCTCTCTCTCTCTATCTATGTTTGTGTATCGTGGTGGGCATACTACAAAATGTAAAGTCTTTCCAAATATTTATTCTCATCTTGGTTGGCGTGTGAAGAAAATATTGTGTAGACATTGCTAAGTATCGAGATTACACATACACACAAATACTTTTTTGACCTTATGACGATTGCGACATATTAGATGGACCAATGTACACTCTCTCCCATGACATTGCCCACTGACCAATGTACACACATAGACACATGACATTTACCCTTATGTGATGCACACATATCTTAGTTGATTTCATCACACACACACACACACACACACACACACACACACACACACACACACACACACACACACACACAGAAAGGTTGGGAAGCAAGAGCTATAGAGGTGCAAGCAAAGAAGAGAGAGACTTGTGTGTGGGAACTCCAATAGTCACAATGTGTGACTTGCCTTCCCTTATTCTAGTTATATAAAAAATAAAAAATAAAGTGACAATGATGGCAACCATCACTTGCAGATGTGAAAGTGGTAATTACAAGTAAATGTAGATCTTGGGGGGTTCACTATAGATGTTGTATGGTATCACATGAGTGTAGGGGAGGGGTTTTTTGGAAGGGGATACTTAAGCGTATACATTAGAGGTAGACACCTCTTAATTTCCTATATTGAACTTAAATTTAAGGAGGGGATAGATGGAAAAAAGAAGGGGGGATGCATTTGATCACCTCTTTCCATAGATTGGTTTCTCCATGGTATACAAGAGACCTTGACAAATAAGGTTAAAGCCCTAAATTATTGAACTAATCATAGTGTGGGAGGGGGGGAGTTGGCACTCTCCCATGGTTTTGGTAGAGAGATTCAACTCCCCTTCTTCCAAAGAGAGCTTAGTGTCCGCTTGGTGTAGTCACTTTAAGTATAAAGGGGTTTGATTCCCCTACTCTCTCTCCTCATGTGGTAAGGGGGCACATGCACTCAAAAACATTGCGATGGATACTTCGATGGTATCCAAGTGCCACTACATAAATCACTTTGTGATATGATCATTTTGATACTTTTAATTGCTTAGGATAATTCCAACTTTTAAAAAGAAAGTTAGTATATGTTCTATGAAGACTTACATTTAAGAAAGGGGATACATAAAAAGTCATATATGTATATATCTATATAGAGCATCCCTAGCTAATCATTGTGGCTCCTATGGCTCTCCTACACCCCGTGGATTGGCCGCCCTGGGATGCGCCATCTCAAACAAGCACAATCATACCATTGTCTATTCTTTTGATAAAACATTGCAACAGATGATTTTGTTTCCTCACATAAGAGTCCCCAAAGAAAATCATTCTATCCTACATCCTCACACTCTCATCGTTGGTCAATAGTTTTAACAACAAATTGCCAGTGTATCTAAGAGACTTCCTCTTTCTTGATACCTTGTATAAGAATGCAACTGCAAGGTGTAATGCCATATAGTGCTCAAACAAATTAACCACAAATCAGCCAACGTGTCATGTGAAAAACATTCTCTCATCATTGGTTAATAGTTTTAACAACCAATTGCAATGCATCTAGGAGACTTCCTCTTTCTTGATACCTTGTATAAGAATGTAAATGTAAGGTGTAATGCCATATAGTGCTAAAAAAAATTGACCACAAATCAGCCAATGTGTTGACAGCCACTTTTAATCAGGTTGTCAAGCCAACTCATAGGAGTTGTTACACTGAATATGTGATATTGATAACTAATTTCTATTATTTATTCTAGCCTTCCTCAATAGTTACGACACTCGTTCATAGTAGTCCAACTAATCTAATATCGAAAACTCAATAAACTTGCATATTCTCGCACTTCGTCTCTATCTTTGTACTGGATACTAAAATACTATATCTACGATTTTTATCCCTTTGGGAATTAACTTCCAAGCATATATCCAATAGTTCTATCTAATTCCTTTTATTATCAAATCAACTTAACATTCCTCAAACCCATAAAATCCAATTTTCTTTATAAAAATTTCCCTTGTCCAATATTGGTATAACTTAATACATTGTCAATACTTTTAATTTGCATAAAGTTAGATGTATTATATTTTATATTAATAATGTTCAAAGTAATAACATCGAATCAATTTTCTTTTTCTCTAACCCCAAGAACATTTCATAAAACATCCAAAACTATAATCTTAGATTTTCTATAGAAGATCCTAATTTTTGTTGAATTAAAAACATGATTTTTATCAAAAAATACCGTAATTCATCCAAAATAACTATTTTTTATTTTTTAGATATAGTAGATATCTTGGAAAAATTCTAGAAAAAATCCAAAATACTTCCAGTAATACATACTTCATCAAAAAAATATCACATCTCATAAGTTTTAATCAAATATTTTATAAACAATTATATATATTATTTTAAGTATTTTTTAACTATTTTTGATTTTTAAAATATAAAACTAGACCTACATAAATTATAAAAACTATCCAGAGTTGAAATTGAGGTGCAAAGACATTTTATAAAAATTATAAACCAAAGAGATATTTATGGAGAATTACTTTTTTATGTTAAACAAGTTAAGGCACTTATGTAAAGTACGAGAATCACATTTTAGTCTTTGGGAGCAATGTCCTTTGCAATCCAGCCAAGGGGAGTCTATCCAGTCATTCCCAATGGTAAGCTCATCATTTTTCCTCTCCTGAGAGATCCATTGGCCAATTGCATTGTTGCAATAGGAATAGCCACTTGTAACTCTTTTAAGACTTAATCTTGATTAATTTCAAGCTTAAGCGCTTAGCCTCCATGGTTTTATGTTGACGACTAAGAAAGGAGAGGAGAGTAATGCAATATCTCCATCATCTGTCCATGGAATGAGGAGAGCAAAGTAGAGTGATTGGAAGGTAACAAAGAATTCTCCTACTCTATCACTTCAGAAGGAGGGGGTACATTAAAGCTCCAAAACTTGAAGTGAGAGGAGAAGTCATGGTGATGGCTATGGAAGAGGCATTGGCTTCAATTCTCTCCTGTTGCCCTCTCCAACTATAATTTCTTTGAAAATCCCCTTGCTTGGATGGCTTCGAAAGCCTCTTAACTCTCTTTCCTTCCCCAATTGATGGTGCCCCCCCAGGATGATGGCGCCCTCTTCTATCCTCTATTCGTTTTCTCTCTCTCCCCCTATAGGATGGCGCCCCCTTCTTCCTCACGACTCTCCAATTTCCCACTAACTCCCCCCCTTCCTCTTCTCCAATTGGCCCCCTTTGGGCTTCCTCTCCCCTTCCTAATCCTCTTCCACCAACAATTGACATTTTTATTGTATATTTTTGTTGGAGATACATTTATAAACAATAATGCAAGTGACCCTTTTTCTCCATATTTCAATCTCTAAGTTGCACATCAAATTGGTGGCAAGTGCATGGGTGACCACTACAACTCAATATTGATTTGGATTTATTTCTTCATGGATAAGTAAACATGTTAGTATTTTGTCACATTAACTCAAATACTCATGGTCCACTAATTGTTATATCCATGTCATTAACTCCACTTACTCAAAGATGTTTCAAATACTTGGCATTGTAGAGTAGTGATTCTCCTTGTCCACACTAGCATTGCCTTTGTCCTTTGACTTGTCCCTCCCCTCCTTTAATCTTTAATGTGATCCCAATGTCTATCCTATGTATGATGCGGTGAAAAATTTGCCAGTTCTATTACTCCTATCTACGATCATCATCAACGACCAAGACCACTTGTCCAATCTGTGCTATCGAATTCATGTCTTTTGCTTTTGCCAAGTCGAGCTCGACTATAAACTGAACTATCTCTAACCTTTCAAAAACAACTCATTTGGATTTGTCAATATATTCTTTATGGGAAGAAAGGTCAAATGATCATCCAAGCCAAAATTCTAATCCCTTTTGATAAGATAAAACTATCGAATTCTACATGGTATTTTCCTAAGTTCACCCTCTAGCACAAAACTACTTCGAACCAGGATTTTCCACTTGTTGGACTGTAGAGACACGTCCTCCAATGACGAAATCTCAACCGCATCTACATTAAATTGATGTGAAAAAGTTGGTAACAATGTGCCAATTGTGTATAATTTTGCTTTTAAAAAATTACAATAGTAAGCATTGTTTCTAGTGTTGTCACAATGTCATGTGAAAAACATTCTTTCAAAGATTTCCTTTCTAATGTATTGTCACGTTGCTTAGAAACAATACCAAACTAATTTGTACTATTGCCCTTAAAAAATATTTCAAAAATCCCATATGCTTCATTTCAATGCACAAACTCTTATATTTTTATCTAAAATTCTTGACATCTCAACTTCTTTATGTGTTCATTTATTATGTAGAGTATTTACTATGTTTCACACGATATTTTTTCCATAAAACACCCATTAAACGACCACTTCAACACACAAATGGGTATAGATTGAGGCCAACCTCATGCTCTACAACCATTATATGCTCACAAACATTCCCCTAATTTTTAGTAAATTTTCTCACCTTTAAACTAAAATTTTCCATTGAAAAATCTATTTTAATTATTTTATCATTTATTTTAATATTAATTACTATTTTTAGAAACACCATTTGAAGCATAAAAATCCATAAAATTATCATTTTTCTATTGAATCCCCATATTGCGAGTTTTATGGTTTTGATTCCCATTACATGAATTGTTAGAAATTATTGGTTATTTTATAATTTTAAACATATTCAAGCATATTCAACCATTTCCAATCATTTTCCATCACAAGTAAGAAAGATTCATCATAAAAAGTCAATAAAAAATGCTTACACTATAATCCACATACGCACACATTGTATTTCGAAAAACCGCTAATGCTCTTTTACAGTTGTTGATGTCTCCTTTGCACTTCATTGTTCCATTCCGTGTGTCTCATCTCATGAACTGGCATCCATTCCCCCCTCATTCTCACAACCCATATGAACCACATTTATGGCAAGAGAGAAAGATTAAAATTTGAACTTTTCATTCAATGTGTTGAATCTTGCGCAGTCTAGAGCGATTTGAAGCGAAGAATTATAGGAATCCATAGCCATGAGAAGGAGGCATGATTTGATTGGGCACAAATCTCCAAAAAATGCCAAAAAAATGGGGTGCAAAAAAATTTGTGCTTCTCCTTCCTCACGATAGTTTTTTGGCTTTTGCCTTCTTCTAATCCTCATTAATCACTTAAACTTAAAAAAAACTAGTTCACACCATGTTCACACTATCCTTCAAGTGGTTTCGCTTCAAAGGGAGGGGCAAATGACCTCGGATTTGCGATTCGCCTAACTGGTTCATAACACCAAACCTTGTGGTCATTAAATGGGGGGTCAAATAGACTCCAATCGATGAACATATAGGAAAACTCTAGCTCCTTGATTCGTGATTTGCTCATTTTCTGCCAAAACCGCCACTTTTATGGATCTGGGGCCGCCTTTGTGCTTTAAATTCGGCTCTATAGTTTAGCTCTCAATGGATATCTTGACAAGATCTATCAGATTGTTAATTATATTGAACCTTGTAGATTAGTACTTTGCAATTCCTCTAGGCTCACTCGATTATGTTCTAATAATCAATAGGTATGGCTCAATGCTAGTTCAATTGACAAGATCTATCAGATTGGGAATTATATTGAACCTTGTAGATTAGTACTTTGCAATTCCTATAGGCTCACTCGATTATGTTCTAATAATCAATAGGTATGGCTCAATGCTAGTTCTATTAGTAGCCCTTGCTAGCATCTTAGATGATCGCAATAAGTTCACCAACTAGATAGTTTCATTATTATTCTTTTATCTCCCTATAAGTGTATATGCACTGATATAATACTAGAATGACCTTTATAGACCTAGGAATTTCCCTTCTTATTTTATACTATATACACACATATATTAATAATCTCTAGACCTTAGGTCCTTTTTGTTGCAACATTGTGACTATGGAATTATAACCCTTTGGCTCTTGTTGGCGTTCTTAGGCAAATGATGTGAATAGAAATTTCCAGACCTTTAGTAACCTAAATCTACATAGAGTACCTTTAAAAACATTGTTTACAAATAGTATGAGAACTTCCTCCATAATTATTTCATACCATCCCTATAAGTGACAATTAGTTTAGTTGACTGCAAGTGGCAGGCGCCCGCCATCGTCACTTTATTATTTATTCTTTTTGTGATAGTTTGAATAAAGGAAGGCCTGGTCACACCTTGTGACTGTTGGAGTTCCCCTTTCTTGTCTCTCTCTTTCTTGCTCTTGCTCTCTCGCCATAGCTCTCGAGTGCAAGCTTCGATCCTTCTCTCCTTTCATAATGTTAAAGGTGTATAATCGTGCTACTTATTAAGAGTCTAGCCCATGTTTTGTGAATTAGTTATGTTGAAATAAATTAATACTTATCCCTTGATGGCAATGTGGAAAGCTAACTCACCTAGTGACTAGAATGTTTTTTATTTTTGGAATATGTCCATAGATGAATGGATTTCTTATATGTGTCTTAATGACATAATCTTTTTAGCAAGAGATTGTCTAGCAAGAACCTTTTGTAAAACATAATATAAAATTCCTATAGAAGAGTAGAGACTACCTTGAATATGTGAAGCACTTACTTAAAGCTTAACTTACAGCTCTAATTTTTATGGCTAGCTGATGAGTTATATTTGTGTGCAAATGCTAACATTGAGACAATGTGGTGAATATGGTGTTGACTTTCTAAACTAACCAATTTAGGTCTTTAGGAGTTGTTTTCTTGTAGTGACTAGTCCTTAAGCAAAAAGTTAGCCCTTCAATGGGATATAATAATGAATGTCCTTCCCATTTAATCCATCATATAACATAGTGCAAAGGTATTGGTGGAAGATATATAAATTTTTACTAGATTCTCTTGGATGGTAATAACTTTAATTTAACTTATTATCTAGAGCTTGTTTACCTTAGTTGTACATGTTAGAAACCTAATGCTTATCCATAAGTAGCTTTTATATTGATTTGCAAGGTCCATTGAGACACTTGAGGAACTAATATTTCAATGATTAATTTGTACATCTTAGACTATGAAGGAAGGCAATACTTTGCTTTATCCATTGAATGATACAGTGAGAAGTATAAAAACTTATCTTTTTTACCTTTGCATTTTTACAAGCATAGGCCATAGTTAGTCATTTTTTGGAAATCTATCTCAAGGAAATGCATCACTTCTCTTGACACTAACTTTAAATGCATTGGGTTGGGTTAAGGCACCATATGTAGGAGCTTTGTTGGCTCCTGAAATTTAGATAACACTATTTTGAAAAAGATTCTACTATGTCTTGACCTTGGGATTGTTGACAAACATGGATCTTGAATACAGTTTAGCTATGGAGGCTTGAACTCATAAGCAAGAGACATGAAAATTGATGACTAGACATAGACTTTCACTCAAGTGAATTAGATTTCAAGATAGATTAGCTTGGACTCTTGAGTGGATAGAGTTACAAACTCTAAGTACAAAGTACAATAGCATTGCATTAAAAAGTGAACCAAGTACATGCTTTTATAGCTTTTCAGTTTCTCCACTATCCTCATTGTGCATATGGGATTCATGACATCTCTTCTTGGAGCATACATCATTTGTATATTTCTCAACTCCCCCCTCAAATGATGAGTCCCTACACTTTCTGGATTCCCCCCCCCCCCCCCCACATGATAACATGGCCTGGGAGACTAGCTCATAGGCAGCCTAGTCAAGTTAAAGCTTGAGAAATTACATCTTTGGCAAGGGTTTTTACAAAGAAAATCCACTAAGGGAACAAATTCCTTAGAACAATCTATCAGAGTTGTTGATGGTAGTGGAAGCATCTTCTTCTTCTTCTTCTTCATTCATGAATTGGCTTTGGTGGTTGTCATTCTGCATCCGCTGTGCTCTTTTCTTGTGAAAACATTCACTAGCTATATGGCTAGTCTTACCACAATAATAACATATCATTTGACTTTTGTTATCGGTGTTGAATCGTCGACCTCTTCCTTTGGATCGAGCAACTCCTTTGGCGTATAAGAGGTTTTCCCTAGATGATGAAATACCATCTTTTGCATTCTTGTTATTCTATTGGTTCTCTTCATCAAGGAGAGAGTGCTCAATATCTGGCAGCATCTTCCTCTTTAGCATCTTCTTTCTTGTCATCTGCATCATCTTCCTCAAAGAGATCCCAGAGGTATTTCCTCATGAGATGGTACATGGTTTTCTCCTTCTAGGTGTGAAAGCCTTCACCATTAAACTTCGCTATCTGCTCCAGTTCAGTCATCTTAGAAGGAGGTCTTACCACAAGGACACTTGGGCAGTTTCTATCCTTTTACAATGAGATTGAGACTTACAATGAGATCATAAGATGATTTACTCTTGATTCAATTAAAAGACCAGTGCCAAGAAGCACTTGTTGAGTATCAATAGATACTAAATCTTGATATTGGGCTTGATGTTGTTAGGTAATTTTTTTAGCTTCCTTGGGCAGTTCCAGACTTTAGAGGTAATGCTAGAGTGATCAAAATCACTATTGATGATGGCACTAAAAAAGGAACAAGGTTGCCAAGCTTTTCAAGTTTCTGGCTATGGCTTCCTCTAGGGTCTCAGACAGCTGACTGTTCTTTCAACTCGTGCATCTCAACGAGTCAACCATTACACAATATATTGCATGGGGAGTAGGCTTGCATAGTGATCTTGAAAAGCCCTATGCTTATAGGGTAGATCACACAGAGCATAGGAGACGGATCTCTGTACAACCTGAAATCGGAGCAGTTTTGGGCAGTGACGTCAAATTTTCATAATGTCGGGCTCCACAATGAACAATATCACACTTTGATGTGATAGGGAGCTTTTCTGGGAGTAGATGAAGAGTTATCCTGAAGACACATCGAGCTGAAATCACTTGTATGATGAGATCTAAGTGCTCAACTGAAGGTAGGTGTAGTTTGCTTGGAGCTGAGCTATGAGAAGTTGAAGAAGCAAGGAGAAGAGCTAAACTGAGCTCACCATGGCTTTGATACCATGTTGACAAACATGGATCTTGAACACAATTTAGCTATGGAGGCTTGAACTCATAAGCAAGAGACATGAAGACTGATGAGACTGATGACTAGACATGGACTTTCACTTAAGTTAATTAGGTTCTAAGATAGATTAGCTTGGACTCATAAACACAATCTTGAGTGGATAGAGTTACAGACTCTAAGTACAAAGGACAATAGCATTGCATTAAAAATTGAATCAAGTACATGCTTTTATAGCTTTCCGGCTTCTCCACTATCCTCACCGTGCATATGGGATTCAAGACATCTCTTCCTGGAGCATACATCATTTGTCTATTTCTCAATATTACTTATGTAAACACTTCAATCTAAGATGAAGCCCTCTATTTAATAGTTAAATTTATTGTCATCTTATTCACATTTTGATGGAATGATCCAAGAATGTCGATGCTCTTTTATTTTTAGATGTCTTTGTAGGTGTGACTGAGATGACAATTGGGTCCTGTGACAGCATCTGCAATATGCATTAGGTGGTAAGGTTCTTAGCTTCATCTTTTGTATGGATGCAAGTAACAACTAGACCCTTCACCCACTCAAGCCTAGACAAACTACTCCCAAGAACTTCTTTTTGACAAAAATTCAACATGTTTTGTGTACTTTATGACAATTTATTAAAATACATCCTAAAGGACAAATTATATGTTTTTTTGGTGCCTTAAGGATCACATTTGATTGTAAGTAATTCTTTAATTTCTACATTTTAGACCTTTCCATGGCCTTGACATTAGGTCTTTCTATAGTAGGAATTCATTTGTACAAGCCCCAAATCTTAGATAGTCTCATATGTTCTATCCCTCTTACCACTCTAAATTCATGAGCTGATGATGAGGTTGTTCTTGTACCTAGCTTCAATGAAGAACATGATGAATGGGGCTTTGAGAGTAGAGAAATGATATTTCTTAGTCTCATCCAACTTAGCAAACCATGCTCTCCCCTGATCACTTAAGTATAATCCAAAGGCTTGCATCTTCTTTGAGACTGAGGTGAGGGTTTTAGCCTCATAGACTTGTTCAAATTGCTCCATGAAGCTGTAAGAGTTATTCACCCTCATATTCAAGCCCATGATTTCGACAAGTGTGTCTTTACTTGAGCCCACAAATTTTTGGTACCTCTACTAAATGTAGCATAGTCATTTTACTAGCATCCTTTTGGGTTGTAGACCAAAACCTATCTAATGTCCATTCATCACTTAGCTTGCTTAAGTGTGTGGCACTCAACGTGAATGTGTTCCTATCCTAAGGTGCTTGATTGGGATGCACTTGAGTGGTGGTCGACTCAATCTGAAGTATCCTAGGTGTGTGTAGTGGGACTACTAGAGTGCTTTTGGTGCCTGAGTCAAGGTGTCCTAGAAGAGACTCACGTATCAAGTACTTGAGTCAAGGGGTTAGTCCTAGGTAACTCCAAATAGTAGAGATTGAGAGTTGGGTGATGGCAACCGATCGTTCCCAACATTGGAACCAAAAAATGTCAAGGCTTCCATGCACTCAACAACAAGACATGAATGGAACTCTTATTCTTTCAAGAGTCCAATCTTCCTTGGTTGACTAGCTCTCACCTAGTCATTGTCTTCCCCTTGTCGATCCATTGACTTCACTTCCATAAACATACAAGAAAGCAAACAATTCCAAGATTGTAATGGACATACCTTGTTCTACCTCTCATTGTTATCACTCTAGACTTGGAGATGGTCTCATGATCCTCACGCAGTCTCCTTACTCCAAGCACTCAATCTATGGTTCCTGCCCACTCAAAGCTCAAACTGCCATTGCAAGGAGATGATGATGATGATGATGATGGAGGTGATTGATGGAGTGCTTCACCTTTATTCCCTAACTCTCTCTCTCTCTCTCTCTCTCTCTCTCTCTCTCTCTCTCTCTCTCTCTCTCTCTCTCTCTCTCTCTCTCTCTCTCTCTCTCTCTCTCTCTCTCTCTCTCTCAAGTATGTATGAAATGAGCAAGAGAATGCTCGTCGAGACAAATTGGTGCACATAAGAATGAGCTTCTTTTTAAATTTCTAGCCTTTGCACACAACATTCTTTTTGGGGTCACCCCTTTTTTAAGGGTGTCCACTCTCTTTTAAGCCTCTGAAATGAACCTTTTAAGTTTAAGCACTTGGTGATGGGCATTTTCCTTAATCGAGTATAGATAGACTTGCATAGAGTTCTACTAAGGATTCTTAAAATGTGCATAGGAGTGAGCTCCAGCTCTCACAACTTACATCAAGGCATTAATTTCCATAGATTTTTGGGGCATTCAATGCTTTTATTCTTTTGCTCTTCTCTTCCATTGCTATCAAGGGTTAACATTGGGTTTTGATTCTTGAGAGTTTAAGGGGTGAGTTTTGCTATCAACTTGTTTTGTTGTTCCTCGAGAATGGGTTCATCCTTTATTGTAGTTGTTGCTTGTGTTTTAAGAGTTGAAGCATGTTTAGGAAGCCACAATCAATAGTTGCCTTATTAATACCCCTATAACTTTAGGAGGTCCAACAACCATCTTGGAGACGTACACAACATCCTATAGTTCCTCTTTTTTTATTGTCATTTTTACCTTGATTTTGGTAGTTGTGTGGGGCTTAGTTAGGTTGGTTCCATCTTAATACCATATTAGAGAATTTGGAAATCTCCCAAGTTCCACTTTGAAATAAGAAGTGAAGATTTGACCAAGTGGCTAAATCTTAACTCCATATTTGAGCGTGGAACTTGGGGGGATTGCTTATATTGTATTTGGGGAAAATTTCACCTCAAGTGTGACAAATGTAGTTGTCTTTCAATTTCAATTGGTAACTAACAATCTTTCTATTGTGTCTTACTGAGTTTGACTTGCTAGTAGGCTATGGGTGTTTAGCTTCTATATTAAGGAGTCTTTGGGAGCAAGTTTTCACCCCTTGTTAGTCAAAGTTGCAGGTGGAGAGGTCAAGGTGTCATCCTTCTTTTGTTGTTCCACAATTTCCCTTAAATTGAAGCTAGAGATCACTCAAGACCTTGGGAATGTCAAGTGTACTTATTTATCAATAAAGCCAGTACTACCCTTTATGTGATACTTGAATGGGAGATCCAAGAGAATCTCTCTTCCTACATCCTCAAAGTTTAAGAGAATATAGAAGAGCAAGGGAATGCACTCAATTTCTACTAGTATCATTAACTTGTATTTCCATAGCAAGGAGTAGGGTTTGCACGATAGGGATTAAGCTTTGGTGTTAATTACTAGCACTAGCTATGGTTGACCAAATTGAAGTTGCAACATTCATCCATGAGAGCATTAGCACAGTAGTGACCTTCCTTGTTGTAGTCAATACCACTTGAAGGTACACATGAGGAATAATTGGCTCATCCTCAGAGTCCAGACTAGCAATTGTGGTGGCCATAACATGGAAGCTTACAGTGATATTTTTTAATGGACTATGATCAAATCCAACAACACCAAATTCCCTTTTTCAAAAGTTCTGTATTTCACATGTTTGTCAAACCCTCATCAAACTAGGCCTTCTTTTGGGCCGTTTCAATGAATCAGCACATGTGTGGCTAAGAGGTATGTCTTAGTTTCAGTCTATTAGGTGATTGGTCAAAGATTTTGTTCCTCTCCATAATTTTTGCACTATTGTACAAATTAAGGATGAATTCTTTGACATGATGGCATTAGTTTTGCAAGTTATCCTGAATGGGGTTTGGCCCATGGGTTTTTTATATGCAGCCTATATGCCCATAAAGCTACCATGACCTTGTTCTCCTAGCCTTCCCTAGAGGCAAAGACTACCTTGGTCATCAACACCTTGTTCTGGATTTTTCTTACCCATTTTCTTGAGGGTAATAAGGGGTTGATTTTTTATGGGTGACCAAGAACCTTAGGAGTAGGTACTCCATAAATTCATTGGGAGTCTCTTGATCACTTACAATCTCAATGGGACAACCAAACTATGAGAGGAATTATCCCCACAAGAATTTGTTTATGGTTGTGGAACTATTCTTATGAGTGTTGTAGCTTCTACCCATTTTATCATATAGTCAATCCATCGCAATGGTAATATATCACACTTAGGGACATTGGGCAATAGGGCTTATGGGTCCCATGATTTGATACCCCATTACATAGAAATGTTGGATGCAAAATCCTCATGCACAATGTTGATCTCAAGTAGTACAAATTGTTGCTTACATTATGAATAGAAACCCATTGCTACAATGGAAAGGATGACGGGTGAAAAGAAGTTAAGTGGTAAGAAACCACATTTGTCACACTTGAAGTGTTTGGATGCATTATATATATGCATATTCTTGAAGAAATAAGGAAAAATATAAACCCCAAATTACAAAAAATGAGTTTCTATTGGTACTCACTTGAATAGAATTAGTTTGGCTACTAGAGTCCTATGACATATACTATGAGAATGAAAAAGATATAGTTCTTGCTAAGATGAGCAATTGGTTTGCCCCAATCACAAATGCTATGGAAGATGATGAAAAATAAGAAAAGGCTATTCAAATACACAGTAACTTTCATGTATAATCCTTAGTAGACAAATAGATTTCTCTACTATTGGATTTGTTGTAAGTATATGTTCACTAAGATTAAGGTCATAATGTAGTGCTACAAAAGGAAATGTAACTAATCATTATTTGACATTGATGTATCATAATATGAATTTATTATATTGTGATGGAAATTATAGTGGCTCAAAAAACCATGATGAGAAATTTGGAATCCACAAGGAGGCCCAAACTAAAGAAATCACAAGATAACCCTAAGGCACCTACTTATAGGCCTACCAAAGTTATACATCCAATTCAAACTTTGGGGGGATGTGTTGAGAAATGGTTGCATTGGGATGCTAACAAACTCCAGAGTTGGTAGGCAAGAAGGCTATTGGATACAAATGTGTTTATAAGGTAAATTGCAACTCAAATAAGCCCATTAGTAGGTACAACGTAAGCTTGGTTGCAAAAGGCTATGTATGGACCTATGGTGTAGGCTTGGATGAGAAATTCAACCTATTGCTAGGATAGAAACAAAAGGATTTTCTTTACTTTAGAGGATTTATTATATGTGTGGATTTTGTGTGTGCGTATGTTGGATTTCAATTTGGTATTGTAGGTGTTTTAAAATTTTGAGGTAGGTAAGAATGCAAGAGGGCATTTATAGTGTGTAACCAACTAGTTAAGAGGATATCACACATTATGTTCATAATTGTAGGATGGGAAATGCCATATACAATGTAAAACAGACACCATGGTATGAGAAGATTGATGAGTATCTTGTCACTCTTGGATTTTAGATAGTATCTTGTCTATGAAGAAAGTTCATAATACAATACAAAATACAATTAGCATAGAACCAAATATTTCATGCTAGGATAAAGCAGATAGATTCATTATATTATTTTCCAAGTTTCTAGTGAGTGGCATTGTGTTCATATTTGTCAATACACAAACTTATGTAGGTGACATTGTCACAAAGGTGCTACGTCCAAACAAGCTTTAGGGACCTAAGAGCTATTTAGAGTATAAGACATATCACATGGGTGATAGTCATTTTGAGTGATATGTGCTAACGATTCTCTATAAGTCCTTTAGTTTGATAAAAACTACTATATGACTTGTACAATTACAATGGCAATATATTTACTTTTTCCCTATGCATCCTTCAATCTGAAATTGCATAACTCTATTTTTATAGAGCCTTGATATTGGGTGGAGTAATAAAGAAAGAAAAGTAGACAATTTCCCTCCATCTCTCTTTGTCCTTTATCGCATCATTTCTCTTCTCCATCTTGTGTTTTGCCCAAATTTGTGTTATGCCTTCTTCATACATTGCAAATAATGAATGCATATACTATAATACATGTATAATGATGGAGAAATGTAATGCTAGAGATGGCCATCCTACACAAGCATGCATTGCCCCTATGCACCCTTCCATGTTATTCCATGCCTTTCTAAAGACTAATCGGAAGTCTTCAACTATACCCTACAAATAGACACAATGGGAGCTTGATGTGGAATTGTCTTGAAACTTTGCACAAACACATGGATGGGCATAAACCATGAAAGACACAAATATTGCATATTTTCTAGACCTCAAAGAATTGTAGATCGCATTTCATACATTTTTCATCAAATGTTGGATTGACCATTGGTCACACGTGCCGCATTCTATAAAACCAAACTATGAATAAGAACATAGTCCTATAGTAAATACAATATGATTTTGTAGTTTGAGGTACCAAATAATTTGTACATGTAGAAAAATGTCTTGAAGTTGACATAACTTTGTACATTGAGGTAGCACATAATTTGTACCCGTAGAAAAATGTATTAAAGTTGACATAACATTTAGATATTTTCTATCCATCATATCCTCACCCATGATGACATGTAAAGCTTCTCAAAAATTCAAGCTACCCCTCATAATCTCTCAAGTTACAACATGTAGAGCCTCATAATTCCTATTAGGCTTTTAAGGGATAAACCTTGAGCAAACTGGATGTAAAATACATGTGGTAAATGATTAAGGTTTCAAAATCATTAAGCTAAAATGATGATAGAGGGGCTAAACCTTGATCAAGTTTGAAGGGAAAATATGTGTCATTATAAACACATGTGGCAAGCAGTTTAGGTTTCAAAATCATTAGGCTAAAATGATGACAAAGGAAGTCTTAAATAGTCATTACAACTAGAAGGTCGTACATCGAGAGTTCTTAGGAGATTACCAAAACTATAGGCTATTCTTGAAGACATCAAAGCAAGCTTTTTTAAGTTGCACATGACTTAAAATGAACTTTTAGGAAGAAAATGACCCTTTTGAAAAGGCGTGGGAGATTTCCAACTCTATATGCTATTCTTGAAGACATCAAAGAAATCTCTTTTTAGTTGCACATGACTTAACATGCACTTTTAGAAAGAAAAATGACATTTTTTGAAAAGGGGTGAAGTGTCAAAGTCCCCCCAACCAACTCTTTGAACTCCCCTTGAGGCCTACCTACCAACACGAGTGTTATGCAAAAGCAAAGTAGGAATGCAAGACAAAGATGAACAAACTAATTAAATGCAACAATGAAACCTTCTCAAAAGTCTCCATAGTTCATCATGAAGAAAAAGTGAGAGTACCATAAGCAAATGATTTCATTGAACAACAAAAGTATGATAGAAGAAGTAAAAGAGTGGGTGCTAGAGATAAAATGAAAACTTAGGGAGAAATAACAACGTTAATGGTTCCTCTAATCTTGCAAATATAGCTTAGGAACCTTAAATTATATGCCTCTTTCCATCATTTGATTCAAGATAGTAGCAATTTTAGATTTCTCAAGAATGTCAATATTAATGTCCACAAAAATGAAGGTTAGCATAAAAAATCAAACAAAAAGTCTAGAACTTAAGATGTGATACTTGACAATGCCACTATGCATCAACTTCTAAAGTTATTTGACTTGTGTTCATTTTACTATACCAAAGTAGCAAAACTTATTAACAAACTCTTGGCTATAATTCCTCATACTTGCTTAGTTATTATAAACTTTAAATTAATAACAAAGCATTCTAGTGAAACTCTTGTGTTGAGAATGTGCACATATTTTTGAAGAGAACTAGACTACAACACATAGATATTAATACATATGATCTTCTCCACCAAGAAATTCCATTGTGCCTTCATATACAACCCTATTGATAAATGAAACAAGAGCACATGGGATGAGTACATGATTGTAGTTTCTTCTCTTCTAGATTGTGATAGGTTTTTCTTATTTGAGTATTAATTCTATTGTCCTTTATTTTAGGCTTTTCAATAAGTTAGATCTTGAACTCATTTCTATGGCAAATGATGAGTTAGTGTTAATAAAATTAATTATGAGATGGGAGGAAATTTTAGGATGATTTTATTAGAGCCCCTCTATTAAGTTAAATGGAATTAAAGGAATCAAAAGAAAATCACATATCCAAACATAACATTAAATGAAACCCCATGTTATAATGGCTTGTATTTAGGGCCCCTTTTCGGTAATCTTAAAATAAAGAAGAAAAAAGTAACCTAGATTTGGGAATTTCATAGCCATTGAACAATAATCTCCATGTTTGGTGTTGATAACCAAGATGAGAATGCTATGAACCGGGCCCACACATTCATCAATAATCATCATAGACAACCAAGTTACCAAAATGACACTGCTAGCAAGATGAGCATAAACTAACATATATATATATATATATATATATATATATATATATATATATATATATATATATATATATATTTATGCATGTTTGTACCATACTATAATTCAATAGAGGATAGGCCATTATGAATGAGGTTTTAGCCCATTTTTTCCACAAAAAACGTTCTTACTTGAGTATTGAGGCCAATCATTCTAAATAGGCTATGAAAGCATGGAGCTTTGTTAAATATATACTCAATAGTTTCATTCTAAATAAGAAGAGTGCATGGAGATCATAATGGTTCTTGAAAGTTGAGTGTTCTCATTGGGGGAAGGTCATAAGGTAAATAAATGGAGAAAATTATTATCTCAACTTGAGAAGTAGGTAGTAGAAGAACAAATATAAAACAATGGAATTGTTAAATAAGGAAGTTACAAAATGGGAGGGGTTTTCCCATAAATATTCTATAGCGTTTTGGATGTTGCTAGCTCAATGCTAGTAGAGCTTTGACTCAGTTAGCTCAATGCCATTGGATGTGACAACATGAAAACCATGTAACACCATTTTGTTATGGTGCATACCTATATGTAAATTGCATTTAAATTCCATAACTCCTCAAAAAACCAATGACTTCATTTGAAAAATATTTTCTTCACCATTGAATATAGGCACTCAATCTTTATTCCCTTCTCCTTTATCAACCATAGCCTCGAAACATTAGGAAAGCATGCTCAAGACTTGGAGTTACACACTAGAGTAAACAGGTACTGCATGGCTTGTTGTCTTGGACTTTCCACTTAAACTATTGTTACGCAGTACCTTCCCTCCATAATGACATATAGGGGAAGTGTCTTGCAAATTTATCAGGTGAGGCCCAGGAAGTAGCCAAGCTTCAAATGACTTGCATTGATGTTGACATGGGGTTTGCCTCTTATGCAAAGCAAGTAAAGCATCTACCATATGATGAAAATGTGTATTTATGTTTATGGCTTTCAAGCTACCAAATATTAGCTTGGCAAAACTAGAACATTTCTGTTGGAGAAGGGAAGAGAGTGCACAAACACTCTAGTTCAATGGCTATGGACTCAATTTGTTACAAATAGTACAATTATGCTACTTGTGGTCTCTTTATATTTTTTATGCCTAAAATCCCATTTGCGGATGAATTTCTTAGATGTTTTGTTGGGGCATCTCAAACCATAGGGCAAGAGGTTCTATCAAGCACTTGCAAGTTCATCACAAGAAAGAGATTAGATGTTGTCATGTTTAGTGGGATTTAGAGGGGGTCAAGTGTAATGTGTACCCTAGGCGAATAGCTCTTTCTTAAAGGAGTTTCACTAGTACATATGATATCTTCTTAGAATTCAATAGATGCTTTCATGATTTAAATGTTGTTATCTATATTTATTTTACAAGGAAAGTTCAATCATTAGTGGTACATTGTAATTATCTTTCTTTTACTAATAATGTTAATAATACTTATGATGCAAATAAGTATATGTATCTAAGTGTATACAAATTTGATGATGTGAAGACAAGATAGCTAGGCTAATTCATGATTACCTAGAAAATGGCTTTATTGAGCTCAAAATAACCAATTAGAGTATCTTTTCCTAATGTACATATGATAATGAAGAATCATGTTGGAGCTATTCTTTTCTCATGGTCAAGGATATTCTTTGGCTCATGTGAAGAATAGCAACTCATCTAAACTTGATAGTGATAAGAGTACTTATCTTAAGATACATGCAAGGAAAGGCCAAAATCTTTGTTAACTTGTATGTTACTTTGGAATGGTTGGATCCTAATATTTACTTGCCTTCTTGAGAGAAGACAAGCTATATTATCATGAAATGTGTAGGGATAAATCATTTTTCATGATGAAATAAACATATTGATGTAGTTGCAAGGCTTGATATATTGTATCTCTTGAGTGGGGTTTGGGGGGGTTCATCCATCTTCAACCTTTGGTATGTGTTGTGATCTCTCTCTCTCTCTCTCTCTCTCTCTCTCTCTCTCTCTCTCTCTCTCTCTCTCTCTCTCTCTCTCTCTCTCTCTCTCTCTCTCTCTCTCTCTCTCTATGTAATCATTGCCCTTTATGGGGTTGAATAAGTATTCTTCAAGATAGGACCAACAACTTGTGTAGTCCACCATTCAAGATCAATCTATACTTTTTAAAGACTAGCAATTAAGATATCAAGTGAAGGAGACTTGGAAGAAGTATGGAGATGCAAAGATTCCTATTGAGAAGTGGGATTCCAAAAGTAGTGGTGGCCTTTGTTAAAGGGTTTGGCAAAAACAAAATTGCCTATAATAGAATTTTGTATCATTTGCCTATTGCTTGGTAGGGATTATCTATTTATTAATATTCATGAGTTTCCTTATGATCAAGTCACTTGGGTTGTTCTATCTACAATTGAAAGTTTCCTTCAACCATGCAAGGAGATGAGACTTGTAGATCTGAGTTCAAGCTACAACCCAATGTTGTAGAATTCCCATATTCCTTTCTCTTCAATTTAGTGAAGGCTAAGAGATTGCAAGATTTGACTGCAGAGAAAAATGATGTCAAGCATACCTTTGATAAATATACATCTAAACTATTTTTCAATGTTTTGGCTAACATTATAGGTGATGATCCAAACACCAATCAAGGGTATAGTGCACAATCAAATTAGTTTTTGGCCCTAGTCATAAAGATAGTCCAAAGTGCTTAGTTAGAACTACACCTTTTCTACCAATGAAACCAAAGATATATTATTCAATATGAAGAAAGGAAAACCCTTAATTGGAGATGGCCTTCCTACTGAATCTTTTTTAACTTTTTAGGAGGACTGCAAGAGTGACTTGTATAATTTTATTAATAAACTGAGAGGAGGAGGTGATTTGGAGGTAACTTGTCTTTGACTTGTTGAATTCCTCATACAAAATTTTAGATAAGGCTCTTGCCTCTTGAGGGCCAATCATGTCATAGCTTAAGGCATTCATAGGATACATTTGGCCTTTTAAAATTAAACAAATATCATGAAGCTATCTTAAATATGTTATTCTCTCTTCATTATGCTCTTTCCTTGGACCATAGCTTTATGATGATGAACTTGGATTTTGACAAGGCATATAAGAAAGTTACATGGGATTTCATCTTGCTCAAACTTGCCAAGTTGGGTTTTGGAGAGGTATTTTATGGAATGGTGAATGCTTTCTGTGCAAGTCGGTAAGGCAAGGTTGTCCTTTTGGCCTCTTTGTTGTTTGTGGAATCACAAATCCTCTTCTTTGTAATATGGATATGTTGGTCCATTCTAAATATTTGAAGGATTTACCATTACCTAATGATGAGTTCTTTGTAGAGTAAATGTGCACAAATGATAATGCATACATCATTGACGAATTGCTACTAAGAAACATTGCATCTCTACTTGACTTATATGATATATTTTAGAGGTATTTAGTTCTTTGATAAGCAATGATAAAAACAAGGTACTAAAACTCTCTTTTTGGAGATGATGGAGTGCTTCAACAAGCTGGTCTTGGGGATATTAGCTTAGAGTGGTTTGATACCTTGCCTACTTGATTGGGATAGGATTGTCAGTGGAACAAAGGTTTGATTAGTTTGTACAAAGAATTGTAACCAAGATGGAAAAATGGAAGTCATGAGAAGCTAGATCGTGCTATTAAGGTGCTACCTTGAAGTAATACATTCAACAAGGCTCACTATAGACTTAGCTAGTTTGAGTTTGGGGTCATGATAAAACATACGCTTGAATAATTTTCAAAGGGAAAGTCAAAATGAGTCACTCTCTATGTGCAACACCTATCTTATTATTTAGTAAATAAAAACATGAGTCTATATGTGTTTGTATTAATCACTACACTTGAACAAAGTGACTATTAGTAGGCATATTGATTAATTCCTTAAAGGGAATGTCAAAATGAGTTATTCTCCATGGGAAACACCCATCTTGTTATTTCATAAACAAAAACATAAGTCTATATGTGCTTGTATTGATCATTGCACTTGAACAATGTGACCCTTAGGAATATAAATTAAATGTTTGGGCAACATCAATCTTATTATTTGGTAAATAAAGACATGAGCCTATAATATGTGTTTGTTTTGATTACTACACTTGAATAAAGTGACACTTAGGTATATTTATTAAATTTAAGGGAATGCCAAAATGAGTCATTCTCCATGGGCAACACCCATCTTATTGTTTACTAATCATTGCACTTGAAAAAAGTGACACTTAACATTAAGTTTCCCATATATAAAATAAATGAAACTTTTGGTCATTTTCATGTGGAGAGTATTAAAAAAAAAGAGTAGATCAATGACATGATCATCAAGTAAAAAAGGAAGGTGAGAATATGCCACATCTACATTTTGTGCCAATTATGGTCATGATTCACAAACAATGTCTATTTGTACCAGAATCTCTTAATCATATGCTTGGTTTTAGTAAATCACTTAATGAATTTGCAAAAAAAAAAAGAATTGCTTTGTAAACATGGTTTGTATAGAAAAGGTTCCAAATGCAAATTGTTTGCTAAGGATGTCATACCTAGGTTACATTGTGTTTAAGAAAGATATTTAGATGGCATGAACATGATTCTTGAAGAAGTATAAAATTCTTAGGTTTATATGATTGTTATCAACACATTGTCTACAAGTTTGCGAAGTATGCCGATGTAGCTCCCCCCATGGCCTAACCATTTTCAATAACTATGTCAAGATGGCATCCCATGATTGAACAACTTTTTGGAAAGGAGAAGACCTTTACTTGGGGGTAAGGTCAAAGGCAAACTTTTGAGAAGCTAAAATCTTTTGTTATGTGTAACATAATATTGAAGACAAAAAAGAAGTAAGTACATACAACATCATTGGATGCCATGTGGCATTAAGCCATCTCACTCAGTTTCTTAAGAAACAATTTCAAGATCCAATGTTTAGCTTGTGATACATCTAGAACAGAGACAATCTCATCTTTCAATGTAGGTATAGTAGCATCTAGTTTCTGAGACCCAAACAAAAACTTATTCTTGAGAGACAAAATAAACTTGATTGTAATCAAGCTAGCAATACGATCAGCCTCCATGTACTAATTAGCAAAGAAGACAATTGACATGCTAAACTTATCAACTAAGTTAGCCCCTTTGAGCTAAGTTCTAATTTTCTTCCACACAAAGGAAACATGTATAGAGTTCCAAAAGAGATGTGTCATTGTCTCTTTAGCCCTCCCATATAAGGGACAAAGGGGGGTAATCTAAAATCTTCTTGCAAGTCTTGCACACAAAGGGAGTTTTTTGTGCATAAGCCACACCATCTCATGACATTGAGTAGTTTATGAGATGGCATCACTCTCTAGACCTTGGCTATGCACCTTTTCCAGGTATCCATAGTGGCTAGGGGAGTCTCTCTTTTCCATTTTTCCTGCAAATTCATGTAAATAGCAATCCTAGGAGAGAAACTATTGCACAAACATTTACCAGATGGGGACAAAAGGCCTTTTAGTGTCATATGATCCTTTCTTACCACTGCCATTGGCCGTTCATCTCTCCTAGGTTGAATAACTGACTCCAAGAAATCCCACTCCTTGTCTCAGAGATAAAATTTAGCTTGAGAATCTTAACTAGAGATGATTTGATTATTTCCTTTGTCCCTTAAATCCTCCCATGCTTTGATTCCCTTCCCATGAATGCTCCTCGCTAATCTAGGACTCTAGTGGATTAGAGAAAAGGCAGGATCGTGTGTAGTGGGGGAGAGCCATATATTCCTACTCAAGGAGGAGTCCCCCTACCTTGGACCTCAAGATGAACACTCATAATTTTCCAAAATTTTCTACCAATTAGCCACTAAGACTTGTGCAATATCAGATTGAGGAATGTCTATTTTCAGCTAGTGACACAAAATCACATATTGCCAAGGCACTTGATCCCATGTGGCTCCCTTGATCTTGATAGCTACAATCCAATACTTTAGAATGATGGTCTAAGGTTGAGTCTCATGTATTCTCTTCAACAAAGAAAGGCTTATACCTAATGATTTTTTTGCCAAGCTTTCCAATCTAGCACCGCCTCTAGCTTTGACCCAGTGAGGATATCCCATCTTATTATTTGGGGTTGAGTTCTTTTGCCATTCCTAGTCCATAAGAACTCCATGCTACTTGACTAAAGGGGAGTAGGGAGTCCAATTAAATAGTCATTGAAAGAAGAATGGACTTGGTAATAGTTAGTTTGCCAGCAAAGAAGAAGGCAGTCTGCAACTTATTTAGAAACCACATGAACCAATGGGGTAGTGATATCCCAACTCGAATCAGCACTCCCAGATATTGCACAATTTCTCCAAGCTTGACAACCCTGAAGCCCAATTGGATTAAACATTGGTTAAGTTTCTTCTAGAAGAGGAGGAAGAGTTTTTTTTTAGATTGGTTGATTGTGGAGGTAGTGCAAAAAATTCAGCATACAAATCAAGTAACTAGGACACAAATTGTTGGTTAGCTTCTACTATAGAAGCATTATCATCAGCAAAGAATTGAATACTAGTTTGAGAACCATCAAGGATAGGTAAACCTTTGATAGTGCTATTATGAATGGCTTTGTTAACTTTATGCAAAAGAGAATTCGGTCATTAAGGTGAAGAGCAAGGGTGCCAAGGGAAAACCTTGTCTAATAGATCTTCTAAGAGTAAAGGTAGAAGTATAGGATCCATCAATGTCTAAATCCATGATTAGGGCATAGTCCATAGAGAAAATCAAATTCAAAACAATGTCATGAATTTTTCTTAGAAAGAAAAATCCATACTCTCTTCCATGAATAATCTTGGCAAATAGATGTTTGATCCTCATGGCAAGTGCTTTGGTCAATGCTTTATATGCGAAGTTCAATAGGGTAAGAAGCCTCCACTTAGATACCTTAGATCTATCCTATGATTTGGGGATTAGTTTAATAACCCCGCAGTTAAGATCTAGGTGAATGTATTACATTTGCCTCATGGAATTAAGCAAGGTTACCAAATCCATGCCGCAGACTGCTGGTCACAACTTCCAAAACATCTCAACAGGGAGGCCATCCTTGCCAGGAGCCTTGCTTGCCTCCATAGAAAACACAACCTCCTTCACTTCCTCTAGAGTGAAAGGCCATTCCAAAAGAAGCATATGCTTAGTTGCTAATGTTGAAACATCTTCCAAAAAGGACTATAGTCTGTTGCCATAGTGTGACTGGGGAGAGTGGGGACCATAGGATCCAAACCAACTAAATTAGCAAGATGCCCTTGAAATAATATCGCCAATGAGAATTGATCTGAAACCAATACACCATTTTGATCCTCCACCACTATGATAGACTCTTTTTTCTACTTGTCCTTTAGTTGTGCAAAATAAAATTCATTTGAACCGTCACCAAATATATCCCATCATCCTTTGAGCTAAATCTTAGCAATCTTAATAGCTTCTTCCTCTTATAATTTGATGAAAGCTTCCACATCCTTAAGATATGCATGCATTGTTTTATCATAAGCGTTCTCAACCAACACTGTAGAAATCACACCTCGTGCTTTATAAGAACCATCTATCACATCTTTTGAAGGGTAGTTTGTTTCTCCTATGCTCCTTCGTGACCTTGTGAACACAGTTGCATGACCTTTGTAGCATCTCTCAACTAGGGAGGAGCATCCATAACAACTCTGCATCATGCATCCTCAAAATAGCTCATTATCCAAAAAAGATGTGTTCAATCGAAAGGGTAGGGGACCATTGAAATTTTGAGCCAAGAGTATCACCTTGAAGGTATCCATCACTGGAATATGGTCTGAAGTTGCACCTTCCTCTAAAGGCTGATACTTGATCCCTCCCCCTAGCCACCAAGCACCATTCATGGCATATAGCTATCTTATTTAGCAAGTGAACCCTATGTCATCCATGATGACGACTTTGAATTCCTAAGAGAAGTTGATGAGCTTTATTACTGGAGTGATGTGCCTTTAGTACGTTGAAGCTCTCTTATTTCTTAGTAAATTGAAGATCCTCTTTTTTGTTAGATTGAAGTGTCAAATCCTGCGGTTCACAGAGAGCCACCAAAGAGGACCAGGCCTCTCTTTCTATAGCCACCATTGTACTGATGCCATGTGAACTATCTCCTCCCCTCACCATCATATTCTAGTCACCAACTACTACAACAGATTATCCATTTAGCTTAGAAACTCCCATTGCATCGATCTACACCCTGAAACATTGGATGGATACATGGAGCATACTAAAAGGACTCATTGAGAACATTGATTGGTGCTGCAACATAGCTATCTTCACCACAACAAAGAAAGAAAATTGTGGGTTCAAATCATCTTTGACCAACAACAGTGAACTCCCTACCTCTTGTAGTAGCATTAAAAAAGTTTGATATCCACTAACTCGAAAAGCCTTGCATTCATCCACACCCAACTTAATATCTTGCAAAGCTAGAATATGTGCCTTAAATTTCATATCAGACCATAAGTGACTTGTTTGTGGAGGTCAAAATCTAGCCCATATACATTCCATGAGGCCATTTTAATCTTGTGAAATAGAGATGTTCTCTTATTGCAATGTAGTTCATCCGACAACTTGTGACCATTAAGAGGAGCTTAATGATTCTTATCCACCAAAGGCTACCTAGCAAGCTTCTTAATGGATGGCTTGGGATTCTTCTTCTAGGCTCATTTAGCTCTTTAGGACCAACATTTTCTTTGTTGGGCGAATTCTCTTGTTGTAGTGTACTTCCTTTAGACGATGAGGGAGCCACATTTTCTTTGATACCAACATCTCTTCTATTTGAGCTTTCTTCTTCCATCTTAGTATCACTACTAGATTTATTAGGGGTGTGGGGCTGATCCTTGTATTTGCCTTTTCCTTCAACCTTATCTTTCTCATTGTTTCCAACATTCGTAGAGGTATTTACGTTGTTAGAGCCACCAAAGGCTACCTAGCAAGCTTCATAATGGATGGCTTGGGATTCTTCTTCTAGGCTCATTTAGCTCTTTAGGACCAACATTTTCTTTGTTAGGCGAATTCTCTTGTTGTAGTGTACTTCCTTTAGACGATAAGGGAGCCACATTTTCTTTGATACCAGCGTCTCTTCTATTTGAGCTTTCTTCTTCCATCTTAGTATCACTACTAGATTTATTAGGGGTGTGGGGCTGATCCTTGTATTTGCCTTTTCCTTCAACCTTATCTTTCTCACTATTTTCAACATTCGCAGAGGTATTTACGTTGTTAGAGCCTGCCTTATTTTTAGTAACAACCTTAACTAGACAAGATTTGGCAAAATGCCTATAACATTTATTAGGGAAAGCCGAGAATTTAACAGAGCCAACTCCATTCCATTGGTGTTTTGCAAGTGTAAGAATTTAGGTGGCTCAATTCTATGATCCCATAGGATACATGCCTTGCTTATTGCCTTGAGAAAGCCTTGAGAAGAAGTTAGAGAAGGAGAATACAATACTTTGCCCAAAGTAGCTGCAATGGCAAGCATTTCCCCAACCAACTAGGGCAACAAATTTTCCAGCCCAATCCAGATGGGGCATTCATGCTGGAGCACTCCACTTTGTGAGAAGGATGAAGACCACAACAATATATATACTAAGTTTCCCTTAGGCGAGTGAGGAAGAAAGAACCTAATCTCACTTTGATTTGAAAGCCAAAATAACCAAATAAAAACCTTTACCCACAAATTTAAACTGTATTAGTATTGCCTTGCCCTGGTAGGTGTTGTCGAACCATCTATTGAAGTCCTTCTCCATTGGAGGTTGACCAAGAAAATACATATAAACACTTGTGGCCAAAAGCATTGCATATCGATGGTGGAATAAATCCAACAATAAGGCAACTAGCACCTTGTGTACTTGAGATCCCTCTTAAGCCTTGGCTCTGTACAATTCATTGTGTTTAGCCTAATCTACTCAAAGCACCTTGTCTACCTCTGCCAAATTGATTTCATGACTGCTTTGTTAGGGGTAAAGGTGCCTATGCCTATGCCACCCTATATTTACTTCAAGCACCATGACCACACACTTGTACATTGTAGGTGGTGGGTGCCCACATCACTATCACTTTATTATTTATTCTTTTAGTGACTATTGAATAAGTGAAGATTAGTCACACATTGTGACTATCTCTCTTTCTTTCTCTCTTACTCCATTTGCCATAGCTCTTGCTTTTACTTGTGTGCTTCCACTCAAGCTCTATCTTTCAATTGATATTAGAGCCAACAATTCAAGGAGCTTCTTCATCCTTTGCTTTAGCCTAGATTCAATGCTTTAACTCAAGGTTTCATGGCAACCATTGTTTCTTCCTCCCAATGTATGCATTGAGTCTTTTCTTCTTCCAACTTATTCCAACTTACTCCCTACTTGTTGAGGAGCTTCCCAGGGCTAAGTTGAGAATATTTGAGTACTTATGGAGCTAAGGAGCAACCATTCTATCCATTTTTGAGGGGATATAGGGCATCTTGTATGAAGAGCTATGGCAAATTGACATCACTATAACATTTTTACCATAAATTTTGCATATGGTATCGGATTGAGACATTCTATAGCCATAACTGAAGAGTGCAACAAGAGCTATGGATCTAGGCACTCATAGAGTTGATTCTATGTAGTTTTTTTTTCCACCTAAAATAGAACAATTCTAGTTTATATAACAAACAATAAATTCCATGATTCATGTTTGATACTTCGGGGATGCTATTTTGGTGCCCAAATAGTATGATTATGCTTTTGGGATGCTACATGGATTGTTTAGAGCTTGATTAGCTCAATTTTATAGAGGTTTATTACTGTCATAATAGTTTGAATAGTAAGCATACAATAGTGAACTTTATGCTTTGAATGCCTATTGTGCCTACATGGTATTTAGGGTATGCTACACATCTACAATGATGTCCAGCATTGATGTATGAGCTTGGATATGGTTGTGGCATGATTTGAAAGTTGGATTTGAGCTACATTTGATGTACTTGAGCTTTAGTCTATTTTTTTGAGCTTTTATGCTTATTCACTTACAATAATTGAAGCTTCATTTGACACTTATGCTCTCGAATGTATTTGGGATGTGCTTGGGCTTCTCGGATGCTTTGATGTATATATCTTAAGCTTTTCTTGCTCACTTTACATTCTAGATTTACTTCGCGTAGGAGACGCTTGTACTTACGTGGCAAATCTTGGATCTTTGAGATAGTAGGACTCTTGGTTCATGTATATGCTCTCTTGTATGCTATTGGATGTTGTTATCTCTACTTGTGGGATGATTTGATTATGTATGTTTTGGATACTGGCACTTACCTCTATTAGCAGTTTGTCAATGATGTATATGCTTATAGGATGTATGGCTTATTGAAAATATGAGTTTGTGAGAGTCTTTGGTACACCGATGGTCTACGCTTAGTCACAGCTAGTTTTATTCTTTTTATCTTAGTTGCTATTCGGATATCCTTGGTAATGGGAGCTTACTTTTTTGGTTGTTTTCCCACAATTAGATTGACATATACAACTATCTTTATTTCAACATTGTTGTAATTAGAGTTTTAAGCATTGTCTTAGAGAGTAGGCATTGTATTTTGGCAATCTATTGCTTGTAGTTGGTGGACAGCTCTATACTTTGGTATTGCCTCTCGTTTTGCCTTTATTTTGGCTAAGTTTTGGGGGCTGATTTGCAATCATTTATAGCAATCCATTCTCTTATATTTTACATTGGTATATTGTCATTATGTCTAGTTCTTTGAATGATAGTGCTATTTTTAATATTGAAACTCTTGATAGTACGAAGTTCACCTATTAGAAAACACAGATATGGTAGGTATTAGTTCAAAAGAAGTAAGTTAGGCCTTTGAAAACCAAGAGTATAAAGCTTGAAGGCATTGATCAAGATACTTGGGATGAGTTGGACGAGCTATGTAAATCCATTTTTATATTATCATGGTCAAATCAAGTTTATTTTAATGTTGTGGCACCTGAGGATAATGCTTGCTAGTTATGAAAAATGATATGCAATATTTATGACAAGCAAATTCCTACTTCACACATGTATTGGTTGAAATAGCTCATGGACCTTCATATGAAAAAAGGGACTAGTGTGTCCATGCATTGAATGAGTTTCGCTCAATTTTCAATTAGTTAGGATAGTTTTTCTACTGCCATGTGTGTTAATATGCCTAAGCATGGTTTGAAACTCCAGGATGTTGAGGGTTCCTTACTCATAGAGGAGATAAACAAAAATAATGTGGATGTAGCCTATACTTCTCATGCATTGACTGTTAGGGATAGACATGATGGTAAGAGCAGTAATGACAACCATGGTAGAGATTCACACGTCTCAATCTCACAAGCAAACTTGCGGTTTTCCATGGTCATAAGGACTCTCTTACATGTCATTATTGTGGGAAGTAGTGTTATATTAGGCCATAATGCTATAAGATGTGCGATGATAAGCACAAGGAGAAATACAAGGGTAAAGTTTAGGATAAGTTTGATGATCGTAACATTGTTCCTAGTAAGTCCAGCATGAAAATTGAGGAGATAAATGCCTTAGATCTTGAGTTTGATAATGATTACATATTGGCAACTTTTTCTCTTAATGCTAGTTGTTGGGGTAAAAGGCCCTTGGGCCTACCCGTGTACAGTGACCACCCATATTCTTTATTCATATACATATGAAAGTGCAATAAGGTTGTCATAACATTGTTGACAACACCTACATTGTGTGTGCTCTTCTCTCCCGCATCTCCCGCATCCCTTTCAAATGGTATTAGAGCCACTCCTTCGCGAGCACTTCTCGGCCTTCCCCAGCATCTACACGAGGTATGAGAGCTTGCTTCTCACTCAGTTCTCAGTCATTCTTTGACATGAACAGCAGGGTTTCATGAAGAGGCAGCCATAGCTTCCATCATTGAAGCTTGTTCTCTTCACCTCTTGCTTGGACTTGTCCTAGGCATGTGTATTGTAGGCCTTCATTGGGCTCTTGCTTATCCCCTATCCACCCTGATTTGGCCCCTCAAGTACAGTAGCATCCTCACGTTTTATTTGCTCTTGTTTGCAAAAATGGCTCAAAAATCACTCTTTTTGTCATATCTCGGGCATTCAGAACCCAATTCAGGCAAGATAAGAGTCTTAGTTGGGGTTTTGGCACGCTCCGGACGCGATGGTGATGTTGGATTTGCCAAATTATGACGACAGAATATTCTGCAATAGATTTTAGGTCTGAGACAGCATGTATTTTTATGCCTATGGCTTATGTGGATGTTATGCCTCTAATGTGAGGCGCATTTGGAGCTGATTTAGCTCAGGCATTGACTATTTTGAGCAGTCCTAGATCTGTCCAAAATAAGGCAGCCACCTGTTACTTCAATTTTATGCTTACAGGTCTTGGCATTTGATGTCTGATTATGCCCGGTTAGTGCCTATGCATACGAGAATGTATGCCTATAGTTTGCCTATGGATTTGAGCTTGGATTGAGCATTGATTTGCTCAGTTTATAGAGGTTATATGCTGTTGGAAACTTCAGGGCTGAAGCTATTTAATGACTTACCAGGTTATGCCTATTGCATATGGGATGCTCCCGGCTACTTGGGTTGATGTATTCACACATTTGGATGATGCCACATGGTTCTTCTATGCTCCGAAATTGCTTTGAGTTGAGATTAGAGATCGATTTTATGGTTCACTATCACTTCCTTGCAATAGGCATTTCACTGTCATGACATGGTTTATGCCTAGGCTACCCAGTGTGGGCTATGATGTCTTGGTGAATGCTTTATGCTTTGGCTGTGGATGGCAGTTGTTTGAGCTCGTCTCGACATTCATTTGAGTATTCCCTTGAGCAGTTGGACATTGATTGGCTTTTTCCATTACGACCTTGGATGCTATATGGGATTTGATGCTCTGATTATGGATCTTGGCTATTACTTGGATGCACTTATAGGTATTGAGCAGTGAACTGCTCCCTTGTTTTGGCAGTTGTCTATTGAGCTGTGATTGCTCGTTTGCATTTGATATGCGGGATACTTACTGATCAGTGGACTTGGTGGGATTTATAGTTATGGCCATCCTGCTTCTCTGTTGTATGACATCTATGCTATTTGGCCTGCTATTGCCCATGTATGTCAGGGGGAGAAGTTGATCTTTATGGCCACCCATGTATGCACATGGTCTGTTGCTATGTATTTTATAGAGCCTCTTACCTGGATGCTTTTACATAGGTATTTGGGCTTCTATTGGAGCTTGATTCTAATAGGTTTATTTGCCACTTGCCATTCTTGGCTAGACATGTATGTCAGTACATGGTATGAGACACTACAAAGTTATGTATACTCCTATGTTTCGGGGATGCTTATGCATTTATGGCTCCAAGGCATGCTTATGCTTTTATGGTTGTGAGCTACATTGGTTAGATATGTCATGATTTTGTTTGCTAGGCTTGTCCATGTGGGAGCTTTTGCATCCGTGGTTGATGTCTTTGTGTTCTCCCCTTCTGGTTTGGATGAGCCCCCTTTGCAGTATGCTAAGACGACTTCTAGCTATTCTAGTCATGCATACAATCCTCTTGATGAGCCTCTTCTCTCTGATGAGAGTTCCCCTGATTCTTTGAGCTCCTTGGATATATTGGACATCCCTACTCATGCTATTACATAGCAGTTGTCCTCTTCTACAGGTTTTACAGGTTCTGTTTACTTTCATTGTGGAAAGATAGGGCATGTGAAGTGTAAATGCTTCAAGTGGATTAGAGAGCAGAAAAGATTGTGCCGCACTAGACATGAGAGCAGAGTCAGTGATACAGTAGGTGAGGCCACTGTTGATAGTGGTATGGTGCATGTAGTTACCCATGATGATACAGTTGAGCCTAGACTCCTGGCATCGTGTTACCCTGCAGATTACTTGCTCAGTGATACAGCCTATACCTTTGATTGGATTTTAGATAGTATGGCATCTTGTCATGTTACTCTGCATAGAGCTTGGTTCTCTTCTTACAGGGAGGTTGACAGATGTATTTCTTTAGGCCTTGAGTAAGATTGCCATGTTATTGGTACAAGGGATGTACACTTGGATTTGCCAAATGGGTCTTCTCTTATGCTCCGTGATGTCTTGCATATACCTATGCTCAGTAACAGCTTGATCTCTGTCAGTCGGTTGCATGGTGCAAGATATTATGTCTCTCTTGGGGATACTTCATGGAAAATCCGTCATGGTTTCTTGGTATTGGCCAGAGGTGCTAGATATGGTAGTGATTATGTAGTGCATGTCTCTCATATGGGAGATTCTATGGTTGCACTTACGAAGATGCCACATGCATTGTTATGGCATTGTCACCTAGGTCATGTACGACACATTGAGATGGATGCTTTATGTGATATGGGCTTATTTCCTGCTCTTCCCCATGCTACTTGCCCTCATTGTACTCATGCTCCGTGCAGAGCCTCTTTGGCTTATGGCGATCGTGTGAGGCATGCTCCTCAGATCTAGTCCATGATGCAGTATATGGACCTATGCCTTCCCAGTCACTTGGTGGAGCATCGTACTTTGTGACCTTCATGGATCATGCTACCCATCGTGTTTGGGCTTACCCTTTGGTACGGATTGAGGATGCTGCAACTATGCTTGACAAGTTTATGGATTCTGCTGGTTGCAGGCCTAGGTGCTTGCAGATGGATTATAAGAGCTATGGTATCTCTCCTAGCTTACGGATCTCTTGTCAGTAGTATGGCATTGATTTCTTATGCCCCCGGTATTATGGGATTGCTCATGGCATGTGCCTGACCTTACAGGCAAAGGTTGTTGCTATGCTTACCATAGTTGGATTGTCTTATGGATTTTGGGCTGAGGCCCCTATGACGGAAGTCTACTTGGTTAACAGAACGATGTGCTTGAATTTGGACGATATTACACCGCATGAGGCATGGAGTGGTATGAGACCCTCCTATGATCACTTGAGGATATTTGGCTGCCAAGCCACTATCAGTATGCCACATGAGCTTATGTCACATAGATGTCTTCTCCTTGGTTATGGAGATGGTGACTTCACGGCTTACAGGTTTTGGGATTTGGATGCCCAGTAGGTTCTATGCAGCCATCATGTTGTCTTTTATGAGACGCGAACATCTCTCAGACCTCTTGATGCGCGTTTAGTGCGCTTTATGACTGATTCTACAGCTGTATGTCGGTCTTCCGCTTCGCTGAGGCTGCGTACTGTCTTGAGACCCCGTCTGACTTGTGTCCGGGATGCTGGCCCTCTTTCAATGATTGAATCTGGAGAGTTTGGATGCTCTTTGCTGTCTTGTATGCGCCATGCTAATGCTATGCGCTACTCTGATGATGATGATGTACAACTGTGCACTTGTGAGTTGTATTGCTTGCTTCATGGGAAGCAATCATGGATTGCTCTATTATCTAGAGCTATGGGGTCACTTATCTCTTGGGTGTCATGGAATCAAGGATGCTTGACTCTTCTTGTGAGGAGGCTCCGGCCACTTATTGCACAACTCGCTTTTCGATTGGGCGTTGGGTGAGATGTCATGATTCCTCACCCTGTCTCTTTTCTTTTATTTTGTTTTTTTACTCCTTGGCCCATTGGCCTTTTAGTGGGAGGTTGTTGGGATAAAAGGCCCTTGGGCCTGCCCATGTATAGTGACTTCCCATATTCTTTATTCATATATATATGAAAGTGCAATAAGGCTGTCATAACATTGTTGACAGCACCTACATTGTGTGTGCTCTTCTCTCCCGCGTCTCCTGCATCCCTTTCACTAGTCAGTTGGCCGATGCCTAGTCCATTTTTTCTCTGTGTTGGCTACTTGGTTTGGGGGCTTCTTTTCATGTTACCCCCCATATGGATTGGTTTCATCCCTATCATAGCATGATAGGTTCTATGAGACTAGGAAATGACTTGGCATTAGATATTATTGGCATTGGTGATGTTAGACTATAATTTGCTTCATGCAACACTTTTGTTTTGCATGATATACACCATGTGTCAACTTTGACCAAAATCCTACTCTCTATTGGATATCTAGATGGTGCAAGGTACCATGTAACTTTTGATGATTCTGCGTGGTAGATTACTTGTGGGAATCTTGTCTTTGCTCAAGGTACCAAGGTTAGCAGCCTCTATCCCTTGCTTGTATTTGGATCTATTGACCATGTTTTGATTGTGGCTAACATACCACATGTATCTTTATGGCATCATCACCTTGGGCACATGTCCTTAAAATGAATGAAAATGCTCTCTCTTTTGCAATATCTTCTATCCCTTGACTACATTTTGATTCATATAAACATTGTCTTTATGGTTAGCAGACACACAGTTCTCATAAGAAGTCTAGCATTATGCATATGGTGGAGCCTCTAGCTCTTGCTCATTTTGATGTATGTGGTCACATGTCATATCAATCCCTAGGTGGCATGAAGTACTTTATGACTTTTATTGATGATTATTCGCATAAGATTTGGGTATATCCCATATAGTAAAAATCAAATGTATTGGCTACCTTTCAATGCTAGATTGCTCTTGTTAAAAAACAGTTTGGGTATAGGCTAAAATGCCTAAGTTCAAATAATAGGGGTGAATATGTCTCTAAAGCATTTGAGTAGTTTTGCGATGAGTGAGGTATTAAGCATTAGTTAACCACCCCTTACACCCCACCCTAGAATGGTGTTACAGAGCGCATGAATAGGATGATTCAAGAGCGAGTCCATAGTATGCTTAGCCAAGCAGGCTTGCTGCAACATTTTTAGGCTGAGGTTGTTACTATTGCTGTACACTTGATAAATAGATCCCCATGCACTACTATTGGTTGTTAGGTTGTAGAGGAGGTATGGTGTCGAGACCAAAAAATGGGTCTCTAACATTGTCCCTACGGCTCTAGTCGGGCCTCTATGCTCAACCAAAACACCTAATGGCCTCATGTCTAGGAGCATCTGGAGGCTACACACACTGATTTAACTTAGACAGCATCTGTATTGTTCACGAATCCCTTCCCAACTCCAAGCAATCGGAGTTCCCAAACAAATCAGTGTCTAGCACCTCGTCTCACATACACAAGGAGCACCCCCTAACATATTGTTGCGGCCCCACTACGGCTCTCTTACACCTCAGGGATCGGCCCCAAGATGCGCCATCCAAACATATATCACATGAGAAACATAGTCCTCTCTTTATATTTGTTTCAAGAGATAATTCAATCCTTACCAAATCAGGCCCCAAAGGGAACAAACATACTATCCTACAACATGGGACTCCTTATTCTCTTAATGTAGGTCAATGATTGTAACAATAAAGTGTAATATATCCAAGATTTGTTTTTTTTATACCATGTATATGTAATGCAATGTAGAGTTGAATGCCCTTAAGTGCACAAACATATAAACTTATAGATCAAACATCGTGGATTGTGCACAACCAATTCTTTTCATGACTTCACTCTAACACAGTGCATCATTGCTAAGGCAGCACCAAAGTAATTCATGCTATGGCCCTTCTTTAAAAACTCAAAATGAACGAATCCCATGTGTCAAGATATGCATAAAAACAAATTCCAATAGATTCTTAACTCCCCACAACCCTTTTCCCCTACCGCTTATGGTTTTGCATTTGTTGGTAGTGTAAAAAGTAATTTTCATGTGTTTTTCATATATGAAAATGTAATAAATATGCACTTTAATATAAAAATGGAGATAAACTAAGGCTAAACCTCATGCCTTAGCCCCACCATATATTCATGGGTATATTCATAATTTTTTGTAAATTTTCCATGCATAAAATATTTTTTTATTTTTTTATTTTTCTTATTATTTATTAATGATTTGTTTATTTTCAAACATGTACAACTTGCATGAACCAAGATACAACATTACACTTCATATGACCCCATGTGAACACCAAAAGAACCATGAAAACACATAAGATCCTCAATTTTCCCAAAATCCTGCAATTTTTGCATTGCTAGTTTTCTCGTTTTTCATTTTAATTATGAAAACAGCAAGAACCAAAAGAGAATTCTGATTTTTTAAGCGCTAAAAATCATATTCAATCATTTGAAACCAGTTCCCATAATATGCACGAAAGATTCATCATAAAATGTAAAAAACAAATACTTACACATTTAATTTAATATGAATCCACATGTATTTAAAAGTTGGGAAGCTATTGACACTCTTCCATGGCCGCTAATGCATCCTCAACCTTTGATTTATGCTCCATAACACTCCAGCATCATCATGCGTCCAAAATTTATCGCTTCAGCCCATCCTCCTCTCACATAGATTAAGCTATGGGAACAAGGTGTAGAGAGATGAAAGAAGTACTAAAATCGGAGATTTTGATTCAATGTACATTTTTGTGCAGTCTGTGGTGATGCAAAGCAAAGAAATTATCTATCTCAGTCCGCAAACCATTCCAGTTGCAAAATCAAGAAATCAATGGATTTAAGGGGGCACAAAAAAATTTGCACCCCCCCACTTCACGTGAGAAAAAACGTTTTTTAAAAAAGCCCCTAGCTTATTAAAAGTGAATCGGTTTAGTTTTGGCATATTCACACTGCCCGAAAAAGTGGTTCCGACCTAAACGGAGGATCAAACAATCTCGAAATCATGAAGGGACTGGATGCCTAGCTTCATGGCATCGAAATCTATTAACCTAGTCTTTGTCATACTCTTTTCAGCTCCCAAATCTAGTAGCCACTTTATAATGCGAAACCTTGTGGGGATTAAATGGGGGTCAAATGGACTCCAATCGATGAATGAAGACTTGTGTTGGGTTCCTGGCATCGAAATCTATGTAGGAAAACTCCAACTTATTGATCTATGCTTGACTCATTTTCCATAAAAATTTGCTCTTTTACGCCTTCCGGGCCACTTTTGTGCTTAAAAAATGGGCCTCAAAATCTAGCTCTCATATGGTCTAGCAAACCTCCCTTATATGCTCATTTGCGTGTCCTTAGATGTGAGGCTTTTTGCTAAGTTCCCAAGAACAAACACAAGAAGTTGGATCCTAAATCAATAAAATGCATCTTTCTTGGTCATGGGGATGTAGTTGAGATGGGGTATTGTCTATGGGATCTGAAGGCTAGGAAGGTCATTCCGTAGCCATAATGTTGTTTTCCATGAGGAGAAGATTTATAAGCCACTTGTGTAGGTAGTTAAGGTACGTAGATTGATATTTCAAGAGGAGCCTCTTGTTACCATATAGCCAGCTAGATAGCCTATAGTTGATGTTCCAGTGGCCCATGATCATGATATTGGACAAGATGTACAAGCCCCATAGCTTGTTTTGCAATGGTCTACTAGAGATAGACATTAGCCTGATTGGTTTGCATCCTCCATGGACTATGTTGAGGTGACATATGCCGATGTGCCTCTTACCTATGATAAGGCCAGGCGCAGAGGTGATAATCACTCTTGGGAGCGATCGCCGCATTGTGCCTAGCAAGTCTAGTGTCAAGATTGAGGAGATTAATGTGGTCCATCCTAATGTATCTAATGATCTTATCTTGGCAGCTTCTTCTTTGGATGCTTCATAGCTAGTTGATGCTTTGTCAAGATATACTCAATGTTGGTTGATAGATTCAGGGACTTCCTTTCATGTGACCTATTATAGAGAGTGGTTTCACTCCTATCACAGTATGATTGGATCTATCTTCCTATCACAATATGATTGGATCTATCTATTTGGGTAATGACCTTGCACTAGAGATCGTTGCTATTAGTGATGTCCATCTGTATTTTGATTCAAGCATCATATTCACTCTTCATGATATACGTAATGTACTTGCTCTCACGAAGAGCCTTATCTTTGCTAGCACCTTGGATGATATAGGTTATACTATCTCTTTTCGTGATTCCTCATGGATGATTTTCCATGGGAATCTTAATATTATATTTGGTGCTAAGTCTAGTACCCTCTATCCTTTGCTTGTATCTGGGTCAGTTGAACATGTTTTAGATATGCATGTAGTTTCACATGTATCTCTTTGGCATTGTCAACTTGGGCAAATGCCTTTGAAAGGAATGAACATGCTTACCAATTTGTAGCATCTTCCGTCCCTAGACTATAAGTTTTTTGAATCTTGTGATCATTGTTTATATGGCTAGTAGACATGTAGTACACATAAAAAGTTTGGCATGAAGCACATGAGTGAGCCTTTTGCTCTTGTTCATTTGGATGTATGTGGTCCCATGCACTGTTACTCACTAGGTAGTGCGAAGTACTTTGTCACATTCATTGATGATTGCTTACATAAGGTTTGGGCTTTTTCTATTAAGTAGAAATCATATATCTTGTCTACCTTTCATCATTGGCTTGCTCTCGTTTTGAGAACCAATCTGAGTATAGGCTAGAATGCCTAAGGTCAAATAATGGGGGTGAGTATATCTCAAAAGCTTTTGAGTAGGTTTGCAACAAATGGGATATTAAGTATCAGTTGACCGCTCCCTACACCCATCCCTAGAATGATATTGCTGAATGCATGAATAGAACAACTCAAGAGAGAGTCCATAATATGCTTAGATAGTCAGGTGTACCCTAGCAATTTTGGGTTGAGGCACTTACTATTGCCATACACTTGATTAACTAGTCCCCTTATAATACTATTGATTGCTAGGTTACAAATGAGGTATGGATTGGAAAACCTCCATCATATGCTCATTTGCGCATCTTTCATAAGGCATTCTGCCATGTTCCCAAGGATAAGCACAATAAGCTAGATCCTAAGTCCATGAAATTCATATTTCTTAGTTATGGGGATGTATGTGAGATTGGCTATCGCCTATCAGATTCGCAAGCTCGCAGGGTTATCCATAGCCATGATATAGTTTCTCATGAGAAAAATATGGAAAAGCACCCTAAGTAGGTAGTTAAGATACGCAAGGTGATCTTTCACGAGAAGCCTCCTACTCTCGTATAGCCAATTAGAGAGCCTGCAACAATTGATGCTCTAGTGGCCTAGGCCCCCCAATCTATTATGTAGGATTAGCCTGCTTTGAGATTCTCTACTAGAGCCTCACGTCTAGCTCTACTAGAGCTAGGTGTCAGCTTGGCATCAACCTAAGCACTTTACACCCTCCATAGATTATGTTATGGTGACAGATGTAGGTGATCCTCTCTCTTATGATGAGGCCATACACAGATATGATAGTCACTCATGACAGGGCTATGCAATTGGAGTTTGACTACTTACAGACTAACCATACATGGGATTTGGTTCCTTTTCCTAGTAGTAAGAAGGCATTGCCATGCAAGTGGGTATACAAGTTGAAATGTATCCCTAGATTCCCCAAGCCCACTTATAAAGCCAAATTGGTAGCTAAGGGTTTCAAACAAGAATATGGTATTGACTTTGATGAAGTCTTTTCTCCTATGGTCAAAATGACAACCTATGCTTGGTACTAGCATTGGTTGTTGAGCTAGATCTAGACCTTTATTAGATGGATATAAACATGGACTTTTACATGGGGACTTGCATGATGAGTTCTATATGCAATAGTCTAAGGGCTTTGAGGAAAAAGGTAAGGAACACCTAGTATGCAAGTTGAGAAAGAGCCTTTATGACCTTAAGCAAGTACCTAGGGAATGGTACAACAAGTTTGATGCTTTTATGCATTCATAGGGATATAGTTGTAGTGCTATGGATTAGTGTTTATACATGAAGAAGGGAGGTGATAACAATCTTATGATTTTGGTACTCTATGTGGATGATATGTGTATTGTTGGGAGTGCTCATGATGAGCTAGATGCCTTAAAAACTCAGCTCAAGAAGAGCTTTGAGATGAAGGACATGGGACAGGCCTCACATATTCTTGGGATGTGCATCATGCACGATCACTCTAAGGGGCTCCTTTATCTGTCATAGAAAGTCCTTGAGTGATTTCATATGTAGGATAGTAAGCTTATTGGATGTCCTCTACTTTCTCACTTGAAGGTTAGTTAGGCTGATTGTATGTAATTTGATGATTAGAAGGTCGAGGTGGCCAAGATCCCTTATGCATCTGTCATGGGCAGTTTGATGTATGGTATGATAGCCACTCGTCTTAACATAGCATTTGCAATGGGAGTTGTGGCACGCTATATGGCTACACTTGGAAAATGGCATTGGGATGCCATCAAGGGTATCATGAGGTACTTGAAGGGCACATAAGCTATGTGCATATGTTATGGTGATTAGGATATAGGGATCGTGGGATACATTGACTTTAATTATGCATGAGATGCAGATAGTAGGAAGTCCACCTCTATGCTATTTCTTGGATGTCCAAGGTGCAGAAATGCAAGGCCCTCTCTATTACCGAGGTTGAGTATGTTGCAACCACCACTGAGGCTTGCAAAGAGGCTCTTTGGTTAGGCCATCCAGTGGTAGAACTTGGTATTATTAATGTGGTCCCTACAATATATTCGGATTCTATGAGTGCTATCTACTTAGCCAAGAATCCTATCTTTCATGCAAAGATGAAACACATTGAGGTGTGTTACCAGTTCATTAGAGAGGTCATTGAGGATAGATCTATTGACCTTGTCAAGATCTCAACCGACTGAAATCTTGCAGATCTGCTCACAAAACGTCTCTCAGTAGAGTATTTTACCTTCCTTAGAAAGTTGATGGGCATTGGATAAGATGACATCTTTCCTCATCCTATTGTACTTATGTACATTTGTACTTTGTCAAATTTTTTCCCGTTCTCTTCTCACTAGGGACACATTCGCCTTTAAGTGGGAGGTTGTTGGGAGTAAAGGCACATGCCCCTAGCCACCCATGTATTACTACACTACAGTTCCCGTATACCTGTACATTGTAGGTGGTGGGCACCCATCATTGTCACTTCATTATTTATTCTTTCAGTGACATTTGAATAAAGGGAAGGCTGGTCACAATTGTGACTATTAGAGTTCTCACATCTTGTGTGTGTCTCTCTCTATTGCTCTTGCTCCTTCCACCATATCTCTTGCTTTCACTCGCATGATTCCTCTCTGGGCTCACTCCCTTCAAGAAAAGGAAGAAGAAACTAAGAGAGTAGATTGAACTTAGCTCATTCATTAGGAGAATGAAACCAAGGAGAAATAAAAGACCAACAAATGTTTATAAGAGTTGCAAAGAGGAGATTAAGGAAGGAGTGGAAAAAGCTAGAGACCAACATGAAACAGAGACAAAAGGAGCATAAGAAGGTACTTAAGGCTTCCCTTTAGAAGGCCTTGTGTAAAAAGGATCAAGTTATCTCTCCGCACCAAGTAGTGTGGATCTTAGCTGAGAAACGAGAGGCACTCAAAGAAAAAGAGAAGGTGTCAAAAGAGTCATCATTGTTTGAGTCATTGACTATTCATGAATTAACGACTTGGCTAAGGAAATGATTCCTTCATCACCACTTGTAGTTACCTCTAACTCTTCATCAAGCTCCTACATCAACTAGTAACACCCTACAAAGATAGGCTACCACAACTCTTTTATTATATCAATGTTGAAACCAACTAAGTGGTGATAGTTTGCCTTCACCTCTAAGCCCTACTACTACCAACATTTTATATCCAATTCTTGGAGGACATGGTGGATAGTAGGTTTGCCATGTGCCAATATCCTTTCTACACGGAGTCATCACTACAAGTATGTAAGTATGTGAAGGATTATCTTCTTAGCAAGGGCTATTTTTAGTGCATGCTCAAGCTACTCCCTGAGTGATTTATTTCTTTTGATTCATCACTTGTACCTTGTTGTGTATTGTATTTAAGAAGAAGAGCAAAAACAAAAGAAAATAAAAGAAAAGGAAAAGCACAAACCACCTTCACTACATCTAGGGTAACACCTTAACCCCTTCCTTCATCAAAAAAATCAAGGCATGTCCAGGGTATGACATCCTGGGATTGCTTGATCACCCGAGAATAGCACAACACCACAATCTCTCACCAATTGGGTCACCAAGTGTGGGATAACATTCTAAGCCTACTTTGAATTCGACCTAACTCCCAATTACACTTGGAATTTAGCACAACTCCTTTGTTGCACTTGCAAGTGTACAAACCATTGCACATCTAAGGTAGACACACCTAGTAGGAAGAGAAAAATGGCTTAATAGGTACAATGGAGCTCCTCAAGTCCCATCAACATTGACAGCAAGTAACCATCATGATTCCTTGAGCATTGACCATCACTACTCCTTCCCGTTTCAACCTACATAGCATCAAATTCCTTGGCACCCCTACTTTGAGCTTAATCCTTGCTTCTTATACCACAACACACGATCCTTCCCTACCAAAATACCTCTAGACGGCCTAGAGCCTCTTGCCAATAGCAACACCATACCTTTCATCTAAGTGCTATAGGACCTGACACTTATCTAGGATAGGGGATAATATTAACAACTAGCAAAAAAGAGAGAAAAGAGATCCATACAATTTTGAATAGTTTTGTAACAACTTATCGTATTATTTTATTGAGTGCCAAGCTTCCACTTGTGCAAGTTGCAACAACTAGCTCTGATACTTTGAAGTTGTCAAGTGTATTAGTCAATTATTAGTTTAAACAAAAGCTCTACAAGAATGAATAGATGCCATGACCGACTAGGAAAGCCACAAAAGGGGTAGGATACCCAAGGGATATGGAGAAACCTTAACCCTAAAATTCTTATATAAAAATGATGAAAAATAATGGAAAAGGCTATTTATGTGTGTACAAACTTTCTATACTTACCTTTTACTTCCATTGTGTGAGAGAGTGAGGGAGAGAGTGAGAGATTGAGAGAGAGTGGGTGTAGGAGAGGGACTAAGTGAGTGAAGCTCTTCCATTTTCTCTCCAAGCTCTCTCTTGCCATTTCCAAGATTACTTACTTGGATCATGGAGTTTTCCATGTGCTTCTATTATGCTTCATGGAATGCCTAGCATGCTCATTGCAAGTGAGTCATTGCGTTCATAAATGATACGAGTGGCTAGATGAGAGCTAGCCTAAGTGCTTCATAGGTTGGACCTCTTGAAATTATAGGATTGTGTCCATTAATCCCCATTTTGAGCTTATGTAGCATAATACTAAAAT